>NC_087172.1:3035000-3037500 GCF_035594125.1 Scylla paramamosain | reverse complement strand
GAGTAATGGTGATGGTGGTGGTGATACTAGTAGTAGTAGTAGTAGTAGTAGTAGTAGTAGTAGTAGTAGTAGTAGTAGTAGTAGTAGTAGTGGTAGTAGTAGTAGTAGTAGTGGTAGTTGTTGTTGTTGTTGTTGTTGTTGTTGTTGTTGTTGTTGTTGTTGTTGTGTTTGTTCTTGTTGTTGTAGTGGTGGTGGTGAAGAAAAGAAGAATGTGGAACAAGATAACAGTATCCCTTCCTCCTCCTCCTCCTCCTCCTCCTCCTCCTCCTCCTCCTCCTCCTCCTCCTCCTCCTCCTCCTCCTTCTCCTCCTCCCCACCCGACCCGCAGCCGCAGCAGGAGGGTGTGGCCGGGCGTGGGCGGCGCGTGGAAGGCTTAATGTCAGTCTTATACAGAACAGTGGTGGTGGTGGGGGCGGTGGTGGTAGTAGTAGTAGTAGTAGTAGTAGTAGTAGTAGTAGTTGTGGTGGTGGTGGTGGTAGTAGGTATGGTGTAGGCGCAATGGAGCATGATCTCACTCACACACACACACACACACACACACACACACACACACACACACACACACACAACACGATTTGCTTCGAAGAAAAAAATAAAAATGTTCAGTCTATTTTTTTTTCTTTTTTTTCTCCTCTCTCTGTCTTTCTTTCTTTTTATCCCCTCCCATCCCTATTGTAGGGAGGAGAAAGGGCGGTTAATTAGTCCACAGTCACGGTGAAAAGTCTGTTAACTTCCTCCCTCTTCCATTGTCTATAATCGAGATGAAATTAACCTTTTTTTTTCCTTTCGTATTGTTTATTTTTTATATATTTGATTTTTTATTCATTTATTTTATTTTTATTTAATTATTTATTTTTACTTTTTTTTATGTATGTGCGTGTGTGCGTGTCCACGTAAACCGTATCTTACAGTGTTATGAATACTATTATTTTCTGTACATACAAACAATATCTCATCTATGAATGTTATATTTTTCTTTCTGTCCATGTAAACAGTGTAGTGGTGCGAATTTTGAAGGCAATGGAAAGGATTAAAACTGAGGTAAAAGTAAAGGCAGAGAAAGTGAGTGTGCCCTGTTACTTTACCTGGATAATTAAATAGAATAGAGAAGGAACAGTTAAGGGAGGGAGAGAGGGAGGCAGAAAGGAAGGAAAGTATGTGTCAGATGAGAGAACTTAAGAATGAGAGTACCCTAAACACAATGGAAGTATGTATTGCTATTTTTCTCGACTTATACCCAAAAACACCTGGATAATTAAGTTCGACAGAAAGTGACAGGTAAGGAAGAGAGAGGGAGAGAGAGGTGAGGGAAAGAAATTACCTCTCAGCTGATACACTTAAGACTAAAGGAAGACTAAAGAAAGAAGGAGTGTGTCTTGCCTCTCGAGTTCAGACCACGAGTACCTGGGGAGTTAAGTGAAGGGACAGGTAAGGAAGAGAAGGAGAGAGGAAGGAACGAAAGGTTATTTAAGATCAGGAAACTTTGGAATGAATGCAAACTAAAGCCAGTGTCAGTGTGCTTTGCTACTTGACTTATTCCCACAAGTATCTGGGGAATTAAGTGGAGAAAGGGCAGGTGAGGGTTGAGAGAGGAAGAGAGGGAGGAAGGGAAGCATCACGAAAGAGGAGAAAGTGTTGACGCCTCACCCTAAATATTAATAAACATCACTTCCCTCCTCCCCTTCCCTCCTTTCCTTTTAGGTGTTGTGTGGCCAGGTGATGTTACTTCATTCAGTCCGTCTGTCAATCAGTCAATCAGTTCATCTACCTATCTATCTATCTCTGTATCTATTATCTATCTATTTATCCATATATCTATCTGTCTATCTATCTATCTATCTATCTATTTGTCTATTTTTCTATCTATCTATCTATCCAAGTCTATCCATCCACCTATTTATCTATCTAACTATCTTTTTATTTGTCTGTCTGTCTGGCTGTCTATCTCTACCTGTTTATTATTAAGTGGCTTACACACACACGTATCCAGGATAATCATTATTTATTTACAAGCCGGTGTTCGTTAAGGCTAAGCTCTCATTGGACCATACTCTGAAACATTTCTGCGCCGCACCTCCTTTACTTTCAAAAGACTTTAGTTGAAGTGGCATGGGTTTCTCAGGGCGTTTTTACGATTCTAGTGGCAGATTAACAAGATTTCTACATTACTGACAGGAGAAACATGAGAGCCCGGCTGATCACCTCTTTGGTCTTGGAAAATAGCCGTGGTGAGAGACCAAAGCGTTTCTGAATACAGGTGACTTGACTACCGTGCTAACTGCCACACCACCAGGCCTCTCTCACCCGCAGCCGCAGACACTTAGACAAAGGAGGGAAAAGGAGGGAACAGCTGCACCTCTCACCTCCAATTAGTGTTCTACAGCCTCACCTGGCGCCCTCAGGTAACTCAGGTAGCCAGCTAAGCCTTTCCTCGTCCCTTACTTGTCTTTTGTCATTCAGTGTAATTTTTTCCTCCTTTCGTGAACATTGGTATCCTTTG
>NC_087172.1:3015000-3022500 GCF_035594125.1 Scylla paramamosain | reverse complement strand
TCACCAAACTGTTGGGACTACTGCTCATGCTTTCCAATTCCCAGAAATCTTCCCCTCTTGCTCCTCCCCTCTCTCCTCCCCTCCTTGCCTTCAGTTTCCCTCACCCTCCCCTCAGCCACTCTCCTGCCCTACCTTCATTTTCCTTCATACAGCTTACTTTCCTTCTCCCTTCTCTTCACTTATTTTCCTTTTCCTCTTCTTTCCTTCTCTCGCTACCTCTTCCTTCCCTTCCCTTCCTTTCCCCTTAGCTACCCTCCTCTGCTTCCCTTAACACTGTAACCACATTTCCCTTCCTCTCGTCCCCTCTCCCTCTCTCCTCACGCCACTCCTCTCCCACACCTGCCCACACCTGTCCTACGAGGTGTTGCCAGGGTGCGTTGCTGCCCAAATCTGTTGTTGGCACCACTGGTACCTTTGTGGTTTGTTGGCACTCGTGTGGGAGAAAAGACCTTGCTGTTTGTTTGTTTGTTTGTTTGTTTGTTCTGTTGTTAGTTGAAGTTATAGTTTTGTTTTTGTTTTGTTGCATGATTGTGTGTGTGTGTGTGTGTGTGTGTGTGTGTGTGTGTGTGTGTGTGTGTGTGTGTGTGTGTGTGTGTGTGTGTGTGCGTGCGTGCGTGCGTGCGTGCGTGTGACTTTCTAGGTTTTATGGGGTTTGTTCTCTCTCTCTCTCTCTCTCTCTCTCTCTCTCTCTCTCTCTCTCTCTCTCTCTCTCTCTCTCTCTCTCTCTCTCTCTCTCTCTCTCTCTCTCTCTCTCTCTCTCCTTCACAGATGACCACTACTCCCTCTCCCTCCTTCCTTCCTTTCCTCCCTCCCTCCCTCCCTCCCTCCCTACGGACCATGGCCTACCTTTCCCAACCAATTTTGTTACCCTCCTCCTCCTCCTCCTCCTCCTCCTCCTCCTCCTCCTCCTCCTCCTCCTCCTCCTCCTCCTCCTCCTCCTTCTGGTCACCTCTCTCCGTCTTCCTTGTCAAGCAAACTACCTGCTGGGAATTACTTTATGACCGCCATCTCTCTCTCTCTCTCTCTCTCTCTCTCTCTCTCTCTCTCTCTCTCTCTCTCTCTCTCTCTCTCTCTCTCTCTCTCTCTCTCTCTCTCTCTCTCTCTCTCTTACCGGAAGTCAGACGCCAACTAATTCACACAATTCTCTCCTCCTTTAGTATAACTAGTTCTCCTCCTCCTCCTCCCCCACTAAGAACACAAATTTTCTCCTTGTAGTCGCGTCAGTTGTTTCTGCCTTCTGTTCTCTATTTGCTTTTTTGCCTTCCATGTTTTTATTTATTTATTTTTGTCTTGATTCATTCCTCACATCATTGCATCCGTTTATTTCTTCCTTCCTTCTCCCTTCCTCTGTCTCTCCTTTCTTCCTGTCTTTCCCTCCCTTTATTTCGTTCCTTCTTTTATTTCCTCCTTCCTTCCTCCTATGTTCCATTCCTCCCTCCCTCTCTTCGTCCCTCTATTCTGCCCATCAAAACCACAGGGGCAGTTTAGGACAAAGTTATCAGGGTCTTCTTTAGGGGAGAGTACCGAAGGGGAGAGAGGAGAGGGGGTAGTGGGTAAGGGTGGGGGAACGAAGTTGGGGTTATTAGTCACTGGGGGAGAAATTGCTGGGGAGAAGCTGTCGGGTCTTGGGGTGTGAAAGTTGAACAAAACCACAAACTTGACCAGACTAAGAAACTTGTAGCAGATTTTGTCTCCGATCGTGGTGTGAGGATGGGTTGGAGGAGGAGGAGGAGGAGGAGGAGGAGGAGGAGGAGGAAGGACCAGGAAGGATGATATTAAGGAGATGAGAAGTAAAGTGAACCTAGAAGAGGAGGAGGAGGAGGAGGAGGAGGAGGAAGAAGAGCAGCGGCAACAATAACAACAGCAATACAAGGGAAAAAAAATGATAAGGAAAAGAAGAGGAGGTGGACGAGGAAGTACAGGAGGAGGAAAAAGAAAAGAAAGAAGGAGAGAGAGAAAAAAGTGGAGGAAGAGAAACCCGGAAGAATAACATAAAGGAGAAAAACGAGCAGATTTGTTTGAAACGCGCGTGAGAGAGAGAGAGAGAGAGAGAGAGAGAGAGAGAGAGAGAGAGAGAGAGAGAGAGAGAGAGAGAGAGAGAGAGCACGCTTCCAGGGTAGCCGTTAAAACTAATCAGCTAAATAACCAACCACTTTTCCACCACCACCGCCGCCGCCACCACCACCATCACCACCACCACCACCACCACCACCACCACCACCACCACCACCACAGACACAACACCTGGTGAAAGCTTAAGACCATCACTGCCAATTTGTTTACTCTTTGGCACCATCAGGAAGAAGGAAGAAAGGGAGGAGGAGGATGAAGTTGAAGCTTTTCTCTCCCTACCTGCGGCCACAACACTGCCTTTAATCACACCTGCACACACCTGGACACTCGCTACACCTTTCTTAACAGTGCCTGATGGGGGGCTGGGAGTGGTGGACGTGGGAGTGGGAGTGGGGGTGATGGGGCGTGGAGATCAGGACTGAGTGGAAGTGAGGTGGGAGTGAGATGTGTGGAGAGGTGAATTTGGTATGCCTAGAAGTGGATGGGGGATGGATAGGAAGTTGAGGCTGTGGAAAAAATGGTAGAATAAGGAGGAGGAGAAATAGGAATACGAGTAGATGCAGGGAAGAGGTTGGGAGATGATCCGGAAGGTAGTGAGAGAGAGGGGGAGGGGGTGTTTAAAGAAGGGGCGGGATGCTTCGCTACCTAACAAAACTGCTTGGTTAAATGTATATATTAGTTTCCTTAGTGTACAGTGTAGCACAAATATTTTTCCCCCAAGTGAGGGAAACATCTGTGCTGTGTGTCTCACCTGGTGTGCGTCTCCCCTCGTGTGTGTGTGTGTGTGTGTGTGTGTGTGTGTGTGTGTGTGTGTGTGTGTGTGTGTGTGTGTGTGTGTGTGTTGCCTCCCTCTGTCTCAGTAGCTCTGTTTGTTAGAGGTGAGGAAGGTTATGGTAGGAGAGAGAGAGAGAGAGAGAGAGAGAGAGAGAGAGAGAGAGAGAGAGAGAGAGAGAGAGAGAGAGAGAGAGAGAGAGAGAGAGAGAGAGAGAGAGAGAGAGGTTCACAACTGGCCTCAGCAAATTTCTTACTGCTTTCTACTCTACCACCACACACACACACACACACACACACACACACACACACACACACACACACACACACACACACACACACACACACACACACACACACACACACACACACACACCTGTCTGTCCGCCGCCCACACACCTGTTAAAATCCAGTCTTGTAGTGTTGTAGCTTAGAAGTGTCCCACCCACGTCCCCTTGTGATTTGCTACGCCCTTGTGTGTGTGTGTGTGTGTGTGTGTGTGTGTGTGTGTGTGCGCGTGTGGTGACTCAGAGCGTATGTGGGCGGGTACTTTGGTATGGATGGATGTCAATGCGGGTATGGCTAACATTCTAGGAAGGAGGAGGAGGAGGAGGAGGAGGAGGAGGAGGAGGAGGAGGAGGAGGAGGAGGAGGAGGAGGAGGAGGAGGAGGTGGTGACAGATCTGAAGCATGCGTGACCACTAGATAGGGAGGCGAATATGTGGGTGTGTGGGCGGAGAGGTGCAGTTGTGTTGGGTATACTTACATGGGCGTGCATGGGTGATGGGTGGTGGGTGTGTGGGTGTGCGCAGGGGACGTGTGGTAGTAGTGGTAGTAGTAGTAGTAGTAGTAGTAGTAGTAGTAGTAGGAGGAGGAGGAGGAGGAGGAGGAGGAGGTGTGAGTGTGTACGATTATGCAAAAAATCTGAGGTATAGCGAGAAATCTGACACACACACACACACACACACACACACACACACACACACACACACACACACACACACACACACACACACACACACACGCACACACATGAATATTTGAGCAAGACAAGACCACATTTGGTTTGAGGATATACCCGCCTTCTGAGAGAGAGAGAGAGAGAGAGAGAGAGAGAGAGAGAGAGAGAGAGAGAGAGAGAGAGAGAGAGAGAGAGAGAGAGAGAGAATTCCTATAATTAGCATTCGCGTTACGTTCTTATCCGTGTGTGTGTGTGTGTGTGTGTGTGTGTGTGTGTGTGTGTGTGTGTGGCAGCAAGCAGCAACTCGAATCCCTCCCACTTGACATCGTCCTCGACCTCTGCTGCTGGTGAGGAGGGGGTGGCGGGGACGAGGGGAGTGTCACAGCTACTCGAGAGGGGGGTTGGGGTGGCTTGGTGAGTGGGAGGGAGTGAGAAGGGTCGAGAGGGGGTGAGAGGGGGAGGGAAGGAAGGTCGTATGAGTGAAGAAAGTTAGGATTAGATCAAGGAAAGAAGTGAGGAATGGAAGGGAAGATGACCAAAGAAGGAAAGAAGGAGGAAAGCTACTGGAAGGAAGAGGAGAAAGAGAATGAGTGGAATTACAGAGGAGGGTAAAGTAAATAAATGAAGAGGAGTGGATCAAGGAAAGAAGTGAAGAATAAAAGGGAAGGTTACGAAAGAAGGAAAGAAAAAAGTTATTTGAAGGAAGAAGAGGAGGAGAATGAATGAAGTAATTAAAGGAAGGAAAGTAACAAGGATAAAGGGAATGAAAGAGAGGAGATCAAAGAAAAGTGAATGAATAGAAAGAAAAGTATTACGAAAGAAGAAAGGAAAGAAAGTCCCTAAAGAAAGAAAAAAGAAAAAAAGGAAGAAGCCACCAGGATAGGATACTACTACTACTACTACTACTACTACTACTACTACTAATAATAATAATAATAATAATAATAACAATAATAATAATAATAATAATAATAATAAAGAGAACAAGAGAGAGTAAATGAAATAAATTACTGAGAAACCTGCGAAGGACGGAAGAAAAAAAAAGGAGAAAATGGAACGGAAGAACAGAATGAGAAAAAAAAAAGAAGATAAATTGCAAACCAACGAGAGAGAACAGGAAAAATAAAACGTAAAGTGATGAACGAAATAAGAAATAAAAGAAAAATGCAAAATAACGAGATAAAAATGAAAACAAAAATGAACAAAGTAAAAAAAGAAAGTCAAACTACACGTTAAAAGAATTAAAAAATAAATAAATAACTGCAAGGAAAGAGAAAAAATAAACACGTTAGAACAACCACAAAAAAAAAAAAAGACATTTAAACACACCTGACTCAACACCAAACACGGGGCGCTGACACACTGACCCGCTACTAAAACACACCACTGACTCACCTGCCACGCCTGCCGCGCCTCACCTGTAGCGAGCTCACTTGTAGGGCGCCAGGCTGTGTGTGGGCGAGGCACTATTGATGTGAGGTGGCGCTGTGCCTCTGTGCCGCCTTCCGGGGGGATAAACAGAGAGAGAGAGAGAGAGAGAGTGTTTATGTCTGGTGTCTTTCTTGGGTAGGTAATGTTTCCTTTATGCTTCCTCTTCTTCTTCCTCCCCTTCCTTTACTTCCTATATCTTCCCTTGCCTCATCACCTTCCTTCCTTCCTTCCTTACTTCCCTCTGGATTTCCTCTGCACAACTATGAGTGTTTGTGTGCAAGTATGAATAAGACACCCATCCAAAAACTAACCAGACCCACCGTTGCTTAACCTCACTGATCGCACAAGCGGTGGGGTATTCAACATAGTGTGTCTAGAAATATAAAGCTTAGTTGTAATTTTATGAACGCGCCGCTGAACGTGTATACCAAGTTACCAGCCAGGCTTAGTTTCCTCACCTCTTGAAAAAAAAAAAAAAGGGTAATATCTAAGTTTTCTCTCCTCCCCTCACAGATTACACCTTTCCTCCCCAACCCTACACAATGTATACCTCCCTCATTCCCTTCATCTCCGCCACACCCTCCTCCTCTCCAGCACACTTTCCTCCCCACTTCTCATAAACACACCGCCTTTCCACATCTTCCTTCCCACACCTTCCTCCTCCACAGCGCACTTTCCTCCCCACACCTCCTCCCCGCTTTACCTCCTCACAAACACAACCTTCGCCTCACATCTTCCTCTCCGCTCCTTCCTCCCCACACCTAAACATATCCTCCCTCCCACCACACTTTCCTGATCCCGCCACACCTTCCTCGGTGGCACATTTTCCTCCCCACATCTCCTCCCCATGCCTCACCCTAAACACACAAAGCACCTTATTTTCCACGAGGCAAAAACAAACTCGTCTTTTTCTCCTTTTACTAATAACTTCCTGATTTTTTCCCCTTGGTATAAAAAAAAAGGAAACTTGCATATTTTACACGCTCTGATAATTTCCATGATGCTTTTGTGTGTCATCATCATCGTAATTATTTTCCTCATCATCATTATCAGAGAGAGAGAGAGAGAGAGAGAGAGAGAGAGAGAGAGAGAGAGATAAGTTGATGAGAAGAAAGATAGAGAGCAAGAAAAAAAAAAGGAAAAAGGAAGAGGGAAGATAACCAAATTAGCAGCATGATAAACAACAAAGTAATAAACGCATGTCAAGAAAGACGAAAAAGAAAAAAAAAAAAGAGAGAGAGGAAAAAAAATCACTTCCGGTCAACTTAAGACTCTCACGCCCCCTGCCATTTTCCTCCCCCTCCTCCCATCGCCCCCCCACTCCCCTCCCCATGCACTCCCCTCCCTGCTTCCCTCCCACACACACACACACACACACACACTTCCCTTCACCTACCCATCCCTCTCCCACCTTCACGCCAACATTCCCACGCTATTCCCCCTTCCCCTCCCCCTCCCCCTTCCTCCTCCCCCTCCCCCTTCCTCCTCCCCCTCCCCCTCCTCCGTAAACGCTCACCTGTGCCGCCGGATCTCACCTTCGCCTCCCAAGATCCGGTCGTCGCTTATCCGGATCCTCGCCACTCTCCCTCTCCTCTCCCTCTCCCTCTCCCTTCCTTCTCCTCTCCCTTCTTGTAATCTTCGTAATTTTATGCTTTCTTTTTCACTTCCTCCATTATTTTTTTTCTTTTTCTTTTAGGTCATGTTGAGGGGGGTCGACTGTGTGTGTGTGTGTGTGTGTGTGTGTGTGTGTGTGTGTGTGTGTGTGTGTGTAATAATAATAATAATAATAAACGGTTTATTATTTAGGCAGTTGACAAACTGAAAATGTACATAGGGGATGAGGAAAAACTTAACATTAATCCTAACGGTAAGACTAATCTAGGAGGGAAATACTATTGATTGATGGCTCGCACCATGGTGGGAATCGCACTGAGTCTGTACCGGTCCGTGCGCGGCGCCTTCAGGGGCGTTATTTTGTTGTGGTGTCTGGTGGCACGGACAGGGCGAGGCGCGTCGGGCGGCAGCATGTCTCTGAGACGCGGATGATGCAGTAGTGTGTGTGTGTGTGTGTGTGTGTGTATACAGGTGTAGGGTGTTGGGGGAAGGGGTAATGATGTATGGGAGTGAAGGGGATGCCAACACACCTGCACCGCTACGCACGTGTCCACACCTGCACACACACACACACACACACACACACACACACACACACACACACACACACACACACACGTGAGCAAACACGCGCTTTTCACTCTCAATTAT
>NC_087172.1:3000000-3010000 GCF_035594125.1 Scylla paramamosain | reverse complement strand
GAAACTCTAACATGGTGTAAGAAATGCATGAATAAAAATAATTGAAAACTGAACTATTTTGACAGCGTAGTAAAGTGATGAGAGGAAAAATAAATATGAAAAAAAATGACACGCACAGTTTTGTATTTTCATCTCTCAGGCTTGTAGAAGATTGGAGTTTTCTCAGTATTGCTTTGAATAATACTGGGTAGCCTCGCCGTGTTCACCTTCATATGAGAGGAACGTGTCGTGGACCAAACGAAGCATATCCTTATGTAGAAATATATATTCAGATTTTTTTTTTAATTATGATACGCAATTAATACTTTTCTTCAATATTTTTCACAACCGAAGACTTGCTTAGTGTAGCGCCCCTGCCAAGTCTCGTCCTGGTGTCTTTTGTTTTGCGCGATCATTATACAAAATTAACGTATTCATTGTTGCTGTTTTTTTTTTTTTAAGCATCAAATGTATGTTAACCTAAATAACCCCTTCACTGCTCACACAGTTCACACCACTACAGACAATGTGTGGAATCTTTATAAGCATCCACAAAAAAGAAAGGAGATAAATAAGAACACATTTTGCGATTTCTAGCCAGTTCAGTGCTCGGAGGTGGCTGCAGAACAAGATGAGTCAAGGTGATTGGTAATTAAGGGGAAAAATGTACCAAATAACAGTGAAAGGGTACAGTGATTATTTTTCCATGTACAAATTCTCGCTCTGCTTCGGCATCAAAACAAACAGCACGTCAAAGTTGAAGGTGCCTTGGGGAACCTCGTACTATTCTCTCAATATTGATGTGCAGAGGAGGGCAACGACATCAGGAGACTGGGGAAGTAAAAGGAGGAGAAGGAAGAGGAGGAGGAGGAGGAGGAAGGAGGCTCAAGGAAAGTCTATGTAGTCTCCTAAAAATTCCTTCATGACATCATCCCAGCCACAACACACACACACACACACACACACACACACACACACACACACACACACACACACACACACACACACACACACACACACACACACACACACGTCATCACCATCGTGTTTGACTGAAGAATATTGACTTGATCTTTTTTCACTCTCTCTCTCTCTCTCTCTCTCTCTCTCTCTCTCTCTCTCTCTCTCTCTCTCTCTCTCTCTCTCTCTCTCTCTCTCTCTCCGATAGTGAGGTTTATTTTTCATTATTTCCTGTTATATTTACGTGTTTATTTATTTTCGGCGGGAGCGTGAAGGCCAGCGTAAAAGATTGAGAGAGAGAGAGAGAGAGAGAGAGAGAGAGAGAGAGAGAGAGAGAGAGAGAGAGAGAGAGAGAGAGAGATTAATGTAGACTGGTATCTTTTATTATATCTCTTGAATTTCCTTTATATAACTACTACTACTATTGCTACTACTACTACTACTACTACTACTACTACTTTTTTTTTTTTACATATACTACAAAGAATAATACCTCCACCCCATGTTTATTGATATGTCAATTAGGGGCTCCATTACTTGGAGGTCATTAGCCCCAGCTCCCGCTAATGACTGTGGCATCCAACCATATCTAATACTCTATAATATACACATTAGTTGTTAACTATAAATTCATTCTACCTCTACTCTATCTACTCTTATGCCACTCTCCACCACTGTAGCCTCGCAGTCGAGGCCTCCTAAGTCTGCAGGTATGGGAGTGGAATGCCTTGTCCCCCTGAGACACAGGAGGGCAGATCTGAGGAGGAGAATGAGAGACGGCACCTCATCCATGCGACGACATGGCTCCTTGGCTGGTGCTTCTTTTCTGCCATTAGGTCGGCTAGTCTTGAGTAGAAGCACTGAGCCTTGGAGCCCATCCCGCCAGATGTGGTGAAGACCAGAGGTGTGAAGCTGCCCTGGTCAACGTGTTGGATTCTCTCCCCATATGCTCGGATCTTCTCCTGCTCATTCTTGCGGTGGGCGGCCTCCAGGAGAGTTCGTGGTGACAGGCGGCCATCGGGTCAAAGATCCGTATGTCCATGAATGCTTTCTGTCCCCTTGTCCAGAACCCTCGTGCACTGACGTCGACTCGAGCCTCGTTGGTGGTGTTGGCTGTTCTGTAGCGCAGGTGCTCGCCGTCTAGCGGCAGGAGGGTCGGTTCAGTGGAGACATCGTGGCACACCTCCCTGAGCATGCTGGCGGTCAGATCTCTCACCTCATCGTGCCTGATACATACGAATCCCCCTTTTTGCACGTCATGGTGTGGTTGACGTCATTGGGGGAGCCACACACACAAGTACTGGGGAGTCCTTCCATCGGCCAGCCGTACCTCAGAGCAATGGCGTCGACAAATTCTTGTTTGTTGAGGCTGAAGCCCTTCGCTCTGATGGGCAGTGACGTTAGCCAGTTAGAGGCTCCCGTTTCCTGTGCAGTGAGGATTTTTCTCACTGTGGTTGCAGGCAGGATGTTTATCAGGTCTTCGAGACAGTTTCGTTGATGTTGTTGCCTATCTCTAGATATAATTCGTCCTTGCTCAGTGACTGCACTTTTGGGCTATTTCACCATGTGCGTCCTGAGCAATGATCTTCTCTGTGAGGGACCTGGTGAGCTTGAGGGAGTTGAGGTTCTCCACAGTCGCCAACTTCTCAGGGGAGGTGATTCCCATCCCGCCCAGTCTTGGTGGAAGTTCGAGCAGCGCCCTTTCCCCATCTCCGATGGTGTGGTATCTCAGTAACGCTGGGAGGAAGGTGTTCCTTATCGAGACCTCCAGTGGTGCAAGGAGAGGGCTGATGCCTGGGATGGTGCGCATGGCGAATCTCCATCGGTGCTGCAAGCCGTGGGTGTAGGCAGAGTAGGCTGCATGAGGCTCAGTCCTGGCCATGTCAGACAGGACTTCCACCTCATGTATCCACTCCTTCACCTTTTCTCCTATGTACTCCTTCTTGAACTCCTCTGTTCCGATGACAGCACCCAGATGCCGTTGTCCATCCTTTGTTATTATAACTCCACTGCCACTGAAGCTATCCACTGCACTGTCATAGTATTCAGGCTTTACAATAAGGACGGACTTAGCGGCATTGGGTGTGTACCCTATGATGGGACCATTGTCGTTCACTAAGCCCCACCATTTTTTCAAGTCTGTTATTTTGCCGGCCCCTGACAGGTCATCCGCGTACGCCACTTGCTTCACACTCGTTTTCTCATATGAGATAACTTGTTGCAACACTGAAAGTCCGAGGGCGTACATCGCCATGGCCACTGGGTCACCTTGTGTTGTCCCTTCCATGGACTTTAACACCTTAACACTATTACCACTATTACTACATATGTACAAATCCGAGGGGTCACTATATGTGTTTTCTACATATTGTGCCAGAGAGGGACATTTTACTCGAATGTTGTGAAGCATTGTTTTTCTGTTAATAGTGTTGAAAGCGTTTTTGGCGTCCACTAATAACACCGCTTCACAATTGTCTTCACTGAACATTTCCCTCATAGCGTGGATGGCGGCTTCCCCTCCTGCCTGCTGTCCTGCACATACTTGCAGGTTCCCCGCTGCCCTCCTTACGTCGTCCTTGACCACCGTCATGACGCATTTACCCACGATGCGTCTTATCACCTCGCCGATGCCAATTGGTCTGCATCCCGGCTTTTTGTCCAGCGGGATTAATCGGCATGCTGTGAGAGCCTCGACGTGGTGACAATTTGTGGTGGCAAGCTTCCTCGCCAGTGCTGCCAGGGCGCCGCATAGGTCGTTAGCGGCGCTGCCACTGAGTGCGCCGCTCAACAGGCGACGCCACCCTCTAGCGTCTAGTCCTGAGGGACCAGCACTGCCGTGTGTCTGGAGAGACTTCTTCCAGATCATCTCTCCAGTTATCACCTCGTAGATGACATCATTGGGCTTGCGGAAAGGCCCCTGCATCCTGAGGCCCTCCTCGTCACTGGGGGGAGGATGTTTTTCCTTCAGCAGGTGGATGGTTTCCCTGGTGAGGGGCAACACTCCACCTGACTGCTGTTCATTAAGTGCCCGCAGAGCCCTGGACACCTGTCCTTGCCGCATATTGCCAGCGAAATTACGGGCTTTGTCTTCCTGCCCTTGTTGGTTTCCTGATGGTCTTGGCAGCCTCTTCTGGATGGCTCGGGCTTCCTCCAGGAGCTCATCCAGTTGGTTGTTCTGCCATAAACCCACTCTTCTTGCGACGGCTTTCACGTTTTCCGCCACCTTCGCATTTCTATGTGTCTTTTGAAAGAAGAGTTTTGGCAGTGTGAAGAATAATTTCATCGCATACGGTGCGAGGGGTGACTCTTGTAAGTAATTGTTGAGGAGGACGACCATCTCTTGTACAATTTTGTTGGTGGCTGCACACTTTGGTGGATCGAACAGATGACATGTCGACCACCCAACTAATTCTGTGTAAGTGTTGTTCACCCACATGGTTGTTTCTTCTTCTGTTAGTCCTTTCCAGACTAAGTTTCTCCTCCCGTTTGTAAGTCTCGCGGCGTACACGTTGTGTTGCGGTAGCGGTGGGGCGTGTTGTGACGGTGTTGATGGCAGGGCAGCCTCCCCTCCCATCTCTGTCTCCATCGTTCGCTCTTGTTCCTCATCCTGCTGGGACTCCTGGCTGTCCCCTGGCTCCTCCTCCTCTCACTGCCCTGGTGGTCACGTCCCAGGGGGTTTTGGCATCCATCTCCCTTTCTACAATTTATACACTTTTTGTTTTGTCTCACACATTGACAATTAACACATCTGTGTTCCTCTTTTGTACACTGACAACATCTTCTTTGTGCAGGTGGGTTAGACATTGTATTAATAACATGACATTATTAGAGAGAGAGAGAGAGAGAGAGAGAATTGAAGGAGGGAGGGGAGGGGAAGAGATAAGGGGGAGGAGGGAGAGAGAAGGGAAGTAGGGGGAGAGGGAGGGTAAAGGGAGGGGTAGGAGGGAAGGGGAATAGGGGAAGGGAAAGTGACAACAGAGAGAGAGAGAGAGAGAGAGAGAGAGAGAGAGAGAGAGAGAGAGAGAGAGAGAGAGAGAGAGAGAGAGAGAGAGAGAGAGAGAGAGAGAGAGAGAGAGAGAGAGAGAGAGAAGTGAAGGAGGGAAGGTGGAAGGGTAGGGGAAGAGGTAGGAGGGAGGAGGGAGAGAGACGGGAAGCCGGGGGAGAGGGAGGGGTAGGAGGGAGGGGAAATAGGGGAAGGGAAACTGACAAAGTGACAACAGAGAGAGAGAGAGAGAGAGAGAGAGAGAGAGAGAGAGAGAGAGAGAGAGAGAGAGAGAGAGAGAGAGAGAGAGAGAGAGAGAGAGAGAGAGAGAGAGAGAGAGAGAGAAGTATGAGGGAGGGGGGCGAGAGAGATAGGGAGAGAGAAGGGAAGGAAGGAGGGAGGGATGGTAGAGGTAGAGGTAGGAGGGAGGGGAGGAGTAGGGGACAGGGAGTAGGGGAGGGGGAGGCGACAACAGAGAGAGAGAGAGAGAGAGAGAGAGAGAGAGAGAGAGAGAGAGAGAGAGAGAGAGAGAGAGAGAGAGAGAGAGAGAGAAGGAGAAGGAGGGAGGGAGGGAGGGGGTAGAGGGAGGAGGAATAGGGGAGGGGAAAGTGATAGCAGAGAGAGAGAGAGAGAAAGAAAGAGATAGAGAGATGAGGGAAGGAGAGAGAGAGAGAGAGAGAGAGAGAGAGAGAGAGAGAGAGAGAGAGAGAGAGAGAGAAACATTTATGGTAAATATGGGACTTAGATAATGTATTACAGGCACTTTACTCAGTATTCCCTACAATGTTTAGCGGCAGTAGTAGTGGCAACAGCCGTCTTAGGAGTACGGTTACAACAGTTAGAGTGATAGTATATTACTACTGAAAATTTAATGAAGATCTGTAATTTTGGGTACTCGAGTGGTGTGCATGGCTCCAATAAAATTAAACAGAAAGATTTATACCTAGTATTATAACAGAGATATCAGTCTATAATATATAGTAAGATTTATATAGAAATATATGGAGTAGGTGGCACCTGTATCCCCGACGGAGAGTGGATGGACAGCCGCGCGGGCTGCTCGGAGTTTGCCCTACGCGATTTATCACCTGATAACCCTTCCGACCTAGTTCGACCCTTTCAACGGTCGCTCCGTGACACTCACAACATCCACTGATTTCAGAATATGATAAATCAATATTTTTCACGTGATTTATACGAGTATTGACACTGATATTACACTGGGCCCACCCTCTCCACTTCACTCATCTCTGTGTCTTTTGTCACAAAATTTCACAAAATTTTAACCTTAAAAATACACCTTAATCACGGAGCCACACACCCACACGTCTTACCCCTACCAAGCCTACTACTACTACTACTACTACTACTACTACTACTACTACTACTACTACTACTACTACTACTGAGAAGGAGGAGGAGGAGGAGGTAAGGACGTGGAACTTGACACTGTGGAGATGTGATGACCTCCTCCTCCTCCTCCTCCTCCTCCTCCTCCTCCTCCTCCTCCTCCTCCTCCTCCTCCTCCTCCTTCTCTTGCAGCTTCTTTTCCTCTCACATTGCCAAGGGTAGAGGGAGTATGGAAATAGGAGGAGGGAGGATAAGGAAAACATGGGGTGATGTGGGAGGATTGCATGTGTGTGTGTGTGTGTGTGTGTGTGTGTGTTCGTGGGGCATCGTATTTCCCTGCGAAGGAAGTTGATTCTTATTGATGCTGAGGAAGAGAGAGAGAGAGAGAGAGAGAGAGAGAGAGAGAGAGAGAGAGAGAGAGAGAGAGAGAGATGAAATAACTGAAGGAGGGACGGGTAGAATGAAGAGGCATCGCCAAGTAAAGGAGTGATGAACAGGAGAGAGGAATGGACGGCACGGCGGTGTGGTGTCAGCGGCGCGGCGTCACCCTGTCCTGTGGTCCTGTCCTTGCCTCCCAAGACTGATCCTGAGTGACCTAGACCTTTTGTACCTACTAGCTGCAGGAACACAACACTGACACCCCTCCTTCCCTCCACAACCTTGCGCCTAAACACCTAAATACTTGTAGTAATGTGAGTACTGTACCTTCAAGTGTGTTTCTATACCGAGGAGGGACGATGACGGGAAGCCTAGGGAGTTGTGGCGGGGGTCTGGGGGGTGTTGGGTGAGTGGCCGGTGTGCCTAGTAAGGGCTTGGATGTGTGTTTCTCAGGGCAGGAAAGAAAGCAATGTTTCCTCTTGCTCAACATTAGTTTTTGTGACAGGTTGTGAAACAGAAATGAAGGAGCGTATTCGTAAACTCTTTGCTTTCTCATCAGGGTTATTATATGAGGCCATGCAGGTGACTACTAATGATCTTAGAGGTGTCTTTACCTAGTAGCATTGATTAAACTTGCTTAAAACGACCATTACACTCATGACACGCCTATGTAAGCCACAGACACTTACCACACATCCTGGTGACTCAGCTGCGCAATATAACATCATCAGGAATAAATACAGCTGCGTTATATCTTTGTGTTACTCAGTATATAATATGTGCTATTAATTTTTACTACATGAAGCATACTGAGAGACTGAATCCATCTATCCATCTATCCATCTATCTGTCCATCTTTGTCTGTTTATATCTTCTTACTGAAGTACGAGTGTCTAAAAATTTGTTTGTGTTTATGAAGAAATATATATAATGATGGAAATGTTAAATTGATTGCAAGGAGAAGCAGAAAATGGAAACATGAGATTAACTTATTATTTCCCTGGCCACAAATCTATTCGTGACGATTGTAAAAATGTCGAAAAAGTTGTCAGTGATTGTGGGAGAGAGAGAAAAACAACCCTCTATAGCAATGAAGTTGAAGAGGAAAATAGAAGCTACAATTCCTGCAGCTTTATTCAGTATTGTACAGTAAAATTTGTAATCAGGGTTAAGCCAGAACAGGATAATCATTAATTGGATCTGCTACTTCTTTGTTTGCACTCAGACTCAAGCAACTTTATTTTGAACCCAAGTGGTGGTGGTGGTGGTGGTGGTGGTGGTGGTGGTGTTGGGTGTTGTACTACCGTGGGCCTGAGTCTACCTCCCCTCACCACCGCTGGCATTGTCACCACTATCCACTATTCTGTTCGCCATTAATCTCCACTCCTTCTACTCTCCTCCTCCTCCTCCTCCTCCTCCTCCTCCTCCTCCTCCTCCTCCTCCTCTTCTTCTTCTTCTTCTTCTTCTTCTTCTTCTTCTTCTTCTTCTTCTTCTTCTTCATCATCATCATCTCCTCCTCCTCCTCCTCCTCCTCCTCCTCCTCCTCCTCCTCCTCCTCCTCCTCCTCCTCCTCCTCCTCCTGCACACTGTAACATCACTCCCTCTCTCCCTTCCTCACAGGTATTCCCTTTCCCCCATCCTCCCCACACTCCCATCCTCTCCCCTCCCATCTACTTCATCCAGAAGCGAAGAAGTGGAGGGAGTGACTGGAGGGAAGAAGGAGTATGGGAGGAGAAGGAGGAGGAGAAAGGGATGTTGTCTCAAAAAGGAAAGACTTGTCTGTGTTTGTTAGTCTTCATTAATCTTGATCTTGGAGACTTAAAAAAAAGTTGAGCATGGAAGTATAACAGGTAGTGGAGGGTCTCTCTCTCTCTCTCTCTCTCTCTCTCTCTCTCTCTCTCTCTCTCTCTCTCTCTCTCTCTCTCTCTCTCTCTCTCTCTCTCTCTCTCTCTCTGCTCCTTTTAAGTACTATGTTGCTGCTTCTCCTCCTCCTCCTCCTCCTCCTCCTCCTCCTCCTCCTCCTCCTCCTCCTCCTCCTCCTCCTCCTCCTCCTCCTCCTTTAACGAGAAAGAGAGAGAAAAAAAAGGACAAAATCCTGAACCAATAGATTTTGGTCGCCTTGTTTTCATGCCTTGAATATACATGAGAGAGAGAGAGAGAGAGAGAGAGAGAGAGAGAGAGAGAGAGAGAGAGAGAGAGAGAGAGAGAGAGAGAGAGCGTCTTAATTAATGAGTTTGATGTTTGAATTTAGCTTTTACATGATTATCTCTCTCTCTCTCTCTCTCTCTCTCTCTCTCTCTCTCTCTCTCTCTCTCTCTCTCTCTCTCTCTCTCTCTCTCTCTCTCTCTCTCTCTCTCTCTCTCTCTCTCTCTCTCTCTCTCGCAAATTTGGAGCGACTGTGGTAGGATTGTGGAAGAAATGTGGTAGACTGTGTTAGGATTATGGTAGAGGTGTGGAAGAGTGTGGTGGGCTGTGTTGGACTGTGGTATTACTGTGGTAGACTGTGGTAGAGGTGTGGGGAGGCTGTGGTAGAACTGTGGTATTGCTGTGGTGTACTGTGGTGGGGTCAGTGTGGTGGTGTTGAAGGATATCAGTCATATAATTAGTGGAGGAGGAGGAGGAAAAGGAGGAAGAAGGGGAGGAGGGGTGGAGGACTGCGGTGGAGCATATTGGTACTGTGGTCAGGATGTGGTTGTGGAAGAGGAGGAGGAAGAGGAGGAGTCCTTCGTAGGATCCCACGAAGGAAAGTAAGCGAGGATCCTGATTACCTCCCAGATGAGTTAAGAGAGGAAGGGGAGAGTGGTGGAAGGAGAGAGAGAGGGGAAGGTAAGGGGAGGGGAGAGGAAAGGAGGATAAGCAATGGATAAGGAGTGATGGTTTTAAGGTGGAAGGGGAGGTGGGGAGACTAAGGGAAGGGAAGGGGAGGGGAGGGGAAAAACAAGGTAAAGGGGGTTTTAGAACAGGAGAAGAATGACAGGAAATATTAAAGAGGAAATTAAGGAGGGTAGGGAAGGAGAGGGGAAGAAAAGGAAGGGGAGAGTGATGGAGAGGAAGAAAAGATGGAAGGAAGAGAATGTTAAGAGGAGAGGAAAGGAGGAAGGAATTTAGTGATAGAAAGAAAAGGAAGGGAGAAGAGAGGATAGAAAGGAAGGAGGAAATAAGAAGGCAGGAGGGGAGTATTACAAAAAAGACCAAGAGGAGAAGATGAAGAGGGAGAAAAAAGGAAAGACGAAAAAGAGAGAGAGGAGGGAAAAAAAATTAAAATAATTATAAGAATATTTTTATTTACATCAATTTTTGGATCATCGAAGGAAATAAAATGTTCATCTTTCTATTTTTCTTCCTATTATT
>NC_087172.1:2987500-2997500 GCF_035594125.1 Scylla paramamosain | reverse complement strand
TTATATTTGTGTTTTGATGTTTGTATTAATAGAATCATGTGTTAATGGCATCCTTGTCTCCCTCTTTTTCAGGTGAGTGAGACTGTTAAATGGAGCGACAAATATGGCAAGATTATACCGCCCGGCATGGTAGGAATGTGTGTGTGTGTGTGTGTGTGTGTGTGTGTGTGTGTGTGTGTGTGTGTGTGTGTGTGTGTGTGTGTGTGTGGGGCGGAGGGGAGAGGGAAGGAGAGTGTAGGAAGTAGGTGTTTTCTGAAGTATTTTGTTTTTCAGAGAGAGAGAGAGAGAGAGAGAGAGAGAGAGAGAGAGAGAGAGAGAGAGAGAGAGAGAGAGATGAGGAACCAGAGACGAAGTTACGAGTATAAAGATCTTGATTGACTGATAAATCGAGTGAGTGAGTGAATTAATGAATGAGTGAATGAGGTCAAGCGCCACAACACTAAGGTAATATGGCGCCGTGGAGAGACGTGTATTCAGAAACGCTGTGCTCTCTCTCACCACGACTATCTCCAAAGGCCACAGAGATGATTAGCCGGGTTGTCAAGAGTGTTTCTCCTGTTAACAGTGGAAAAATCTTGTTAATCTGTCACTACAACTGTAAAAACACCACTAAAACCCGTGTAACGTTAACTAGAACCTTTTGCATTTAGTGGAGTTGCGGCGCAGGAGTGTTTCAGAATATGGTTAAGAGAGGCAAGACAAATCGTCACGTGTAACATTGCAAAGGTCAGATCACGAACTGTCAATAACCATCACTTTGAAATATATTCCCGTTAGTAGATAAGCGCCCCTATGCAAGCTGGAGGCGTTGAAGGAGGCGCTGAGTATGTGATAGAGCTACGTGTGTGTGTGTGTGTGTGTGTGTGTGTGTAGTGTGTGTGTGTGTGTGTGTGTGTGTGTGTGTGTGTGTGTGTGTGTGTGTGTGTGTGTTTTAGAATACGAACCTTATATTTATCGAATTTCTCCTATTAATAATGTAGAAATCTTGTTAATCTGTCAGTAGAACCGTAAAAACTCCATTGAAAACCCGTGTAACTTCAATTAGAGCCTTTTAAATATATTGGAGGTGCGGCACAGAAGTGTTTCAGAATACGAACCATAAACAAAATTGAACCTTCTCCTGAAACTAACAAAGGTGAGAGGCAGGCGTTGCGAGGCGTCAAGGTGATGGTTCAGTCGACAGGTAGGCAGGTATAGTACTGCACGTAGGTAGACAGGTATCCTAATTAGGCCTTGGAGGAGTTTTAACACCTGTTACAACCACCACCACCACCATCACCAGATTTTATGTATATCCGCTGAGAGAGAGAGAGAGAGAGAGAGAGAGAGAGAGAGAGAGAGAGAGAGAGAGAGAGAGAGAGAGAGAGAGTAGAGTGTAGGTGTTTAGGTATGTGTGTGTGGGTTTAAAGACCGAGAGAGAGAGAGAGAGAGAGAGAGAGAGAGAGAGAGAGAGAGAGAGAGAGAGAGAGAGAGAGAGAGAGAGAGAGAGTACGGGGTGTGGGTGTAAGTGTAGATTAGTGTGGGCTGAGGAGTGTGGGCGGGGCGGGTTTTGAAGTGGGCGAGGGTAGACTAGGGCAGGAGGGAAGTGGCTGTGATATGCTGCAGCTGTGAGAGAGAGAGAGAGAGAGAGAGAGAGAGAGAGAGAGAGAGAGAGAGAGAGTATGTATCGTGACTTTTCTACCCGGTGAAAGAAGGGAGGAGTAGGAGGAGGTAGGGGAAGGGTAGAGAGAGGCACTGGAGGTGAGCAGGGACGGAGTGGAGGGATGGAGAGAAGCACAGGAGGGATGGAAGGAGGTGGAAGAGTAGGAGGAGGGAGATGAGACGATGAAGGGGGGAAGGTGGGGGGTGGAGGGAGATGGAGGAGCCTCGGTTTGCCACATACTTGAGGTTAGACTCTTTAATTAAACTAATGCACCAAGACCCGCAAACCAACACGGGATACGAGTACACTCGAGTGCCGCAGAGGGAGGAGAGAAGAGACACTTTCAACACTGCTGGGGGAAGGAGTTTAGTCGTTACTCTCAACAAACTTCCTACAACAGCTTATCGTGGACACAAACATGATTAGTCGTTTAGTCGTTACTCTCAACTAACTCCCTACGACAGCTTAGCGTGGACACATTCATGATTATTCGTGTTCTTAAGAGTGGTTTTCCTTATTGAAGATGTGGAATGCTTGTTAAACTATCACGGGAATCATGGAAGTAATTTGAAATCCCTATATGAGAACACCTTGTTTCTTTGAGGCCTGTATTCATAAACACCTTATGAGGACAATTTTCAAAGCTTACAGAGATGATTACGTGTGTTTTACCGTACTGAAGATCTAGAATGCTTGTTAAACTTATCACCGGAATCACGAAAACACCCTTGAGAGTCACAAGCAACTTCCACTACAGCCTGTTAGGAAATTAGGCGAGGATGTGTTTTAAGAATACACTGTGTCCTTGATGAGTATTTTTTCCTATTGGAGATCTAGAATCCTTGTTAAACTATCACCGGAATCACGAAAACACCCTTGAAAGTCACAAATAACTTCCACTACATCCTGCTGGAAGACTGAGAGAGGAAGTGTTCAAGAATACCGTTTTTCTTTCATTTTGTAACAAGTTTTCATGTTTATTTGTGGAATGATGTGTGGAGATAAGTTGATGCGTGTCTGGCTGTCTGGTGGTCGAAACAAGGTGAGTCATTATAAGTTATCTCCATTTCATGTTGTCTTATCTGGTTAGGTTAAGAATTTAGTGGGGTTTTTTTTTTTTTTTTTTCTTTTCTTTTCGGTAACAAGGCCCCGTGTTTATTATGGATGGATACGTGTCTCCAGCTGTCCCCTGATGGAAATGAGGCGGAATCATTAAGTTACTTCTATCTTATATTGTCTTATCTGTGTCATTTCTGTCGTTGTTTAGGAATGTAGTGCTCTCTCTCTCTCTCTCTCTCTCTCTCTCTCTCTCTCTCTCTCTCTCTCTCTCTCTCTCTCTCTCTCTCTCTCTCTCTTTTTCTGTACCTACTTTCTGTTTTGGTCTGTGGTTAAATACTTTGATACGTTTCTTCAGCTGTCAGTCTCGTGATCTACATAAGGCGTCATCGTTAAGTTATCTCAATCTTACGTTTAGGAATTTAGTGTTTCCTTTTTCTTTAGCAGGTTGGTCCTCTGTTGGTCAGCGGATGTGTGTCGAAATAAGGCAGGGTCGTTAAGTTATCTCAATCTACGTCGTCCTATCTGTGCTATTTCTGTCGCCGTTTTTCTCCACCTTTATGTGAGTGACTGTCTGTCCTTCTGTCTCTCCTCACCTGTCTCTCTTCACCTTGATGCGTCTGACTGTCTGCCCGGCTGTTCCTGTGGCCTGCTACCTGTCTGTCTCGCCGCCTGGACCGGTCTTCTTCACGCCTTAAAAAGATTCACTTGTTGCTTTTTCTCTATTTTTTTTTTCTCGTATTTTCTGAAGTGAATTTCGGCCGTCACTTCCTTGTTTGTTGGTTTGTTTGTGCTTGATCCTCTCGACGGGTGAGGCAGACACGCCCGAGGAAGTCTTGAGAGGAAGAGGAGGAGGAGGAGGAGGAGGAGGAGGAGGAGGAGGAGGAGGATAATAAAGATGAATCCTGACAATGCCTCTGTGTGTGTGTGTGTGTGTGTGTGTGTGTGTGTGAGAGAGAGAGAGAGAGAGAGAGAGAGAGAGAGAGAGAGAGAGAGAGAGAGAGAGAGAGAGAGAGAGAGAGAGGATAAGTCAACAAAACCGGCCCAGAGTACACGTGGGCGCGGGCAGCTTGTGTTGGCGGGGGCTGGCGCTGGTGTGGGCGTGGTGGGCGTTGTCCCGGGCAGGTGAGGTGGGCGCCCTTCCCCTTTAGCTCACCTGCCCTACACCAGCACACCTGTTCTTGCCTCCTCCCTCACCTCCCACCCCCTCACCTCCCGACACGCCACCCTCACCTGACGTGCAACTGATGGGAGGGTGATTGAATAGATGTGTGTTTTGAGGACGTGGGAAGGGAAAGGAAGGAACATTGTAGAAGACTAATATAAAGAAAGGAAGGGAATGGTGAGATGAATGAAGATAAGGGAATGGGAAAGGAATGATGAGGAGTAATGGAAGTGGGGGAAGGAAATAAGGAGTGAGAAGGAATGGAGGTAAGATAAGGGAAGAACAATAAGGAATGGTTAGGGGAATGAAAATAAGGGAAGGGAGAGAAGGAAGGAGATGGGACTGGGTAAGGGATGGAAGGAGAGTGGAGGGGAATGATATATGCTTAGGGATAAGGGAGGGAATGGGAGGTAAGGCAAGGGAGGAGGGTAGGAAATAGTGAAGAGGGAGGGAGGAAGGGATGGGGAGAAGGGAGCGGGAAGAGTGTCTTGATGTGTAGTGTCACTCGTGTCCGTGCAGTGAGGGTGACAGGGTGATGCAGGGCAGAGCAGCCTCCCCGCGTGCCGCACTACACACACACACACACACACACACACACACACACACACACACACACACACACACACACACACACACACAGATAAGGCAGCAGCCTCAGCGTGCAGGCGTGTTGTGTTGATTCGGTCCCGCCCTGACCACTATGTTCTGTTAAGGCGACCCTGGCAGCGATGGCCGCGGCGTGTTCACCTGAGGACAGGCGACCTACCTGGGGCGGCCCGTTAGGAGTTCAATACCCGCCACTCCTGCCTGTGTGTTTGGATGTCTTAATGCTGCTCAGTCTGACCTTCACAATGAGGAGCACGGAAGGTGGAGGTGAACGCGGCGAGGGCAAACAACGTCCAGGGTTTCCACACTAAGGTGGATGTTGTCGCGGCGGTGACAGGGTGACTGTGATCGTGGCTGATGCGGCAGTGCGGTGACCCTCGCTGCAGTGGTGGAGGCAGGATGGTTCATGCCGGGCGGTAACTGTGCCTCGTCGTGCAGGAAGGATATTACCTTTAGCTCCTGAACTACCGCCACGTTCCCTCAAGTGTGAACAGCAGCGGCGACTCAAAACGTTCCCCGCAACAAGTGAAAACCAGTCTGAAGGAAGCCGCTGCTCCCTAAAAGGCGGCGCCTCCCTCGCCAAGTCTTCAAGGAGCGGACGGCGCCTCTCCCACCCACTGCACCTCGCTGCTGGGGGAGCGAAGAGACCTGTAGGTTGTGGTGGAGGAAGGAATGTATCCTGCACCGCCATAAGACCTCGCGGTGGCGGCGCCGGCGTGCCATGCAGGCCGCAGACGCCCGGGCACGGCCACGTGATGTGCTGTGCTGGCCGACGACAAGCATTTCCTGACTTACCGCGGCGAGAATCCTGATGGCCGCCGCCGCCTAAAGGACGCGACATGGCCGCCCGACTTGGGCATCGCGTAGAAGGGCGTCACAGGCTTCGCGGCGGTGCAGGGTCAGGGGTCAGTGGGGATGGGCGGTCAGGGAAGTTGTGTGCATAAACACCCGTCACTGTATGGGTAAGGGGGCTGGGGCGTGCTGGGCCAGGGCGATGAGTCTCTGCGGGGCGGCGGAACGCGGTGAGCAGTGTTGGGGCGGCGGGCAGGGCGGCAGCGTGGGGATAGGAGTGCCGGGCAGGGCCAGGGCGTGGTGGTGGCAGAGGACAGGACAACGCCACGCCTCTGATGACCATACCCTGTCCTCCCCCTCCTCCTTCCCTTCCCCTCCTTCTCTCTCGCCCCTGTAGTCGGCAGAGGAGTAAATGCCGCGCCGCCCACCTGCCCTAAAAGGTGCGGTGGACACACGGCCACGCCCGCACACGCCCACCAGTGAGCCTCTCCCGCCCACCCACTGACAACACTTCCCATTTTGTCCCCCCTTCCTTTCCCCATGCCCATCCTCTTCTCTGTTGTCTTCCTCTTCCCGTGTCTTCCTGGTGCGGGGCGGGGCGGGGTTGGGATGGGCGTGAGAGATGAGCTGAGTTTACTTGCCACACACCTGCCAGGACACACATACAAATACCGCCCCACACCTGCCAAGATCCACCATTCCTACACCTGCAAGGACACACACACACACACACACACACACACACACACACACACACACACACACACACACACACACACACACACACACACACACACACACACACACACACACACACACACACACACACACACACACACACACACACACACACACAACCTTCTTAAAATGCCCTGCCAGCACCGTCCTCACTCAGCACCACACAGCGGACTGTCTTCATCTGCCTCTCTTCACCCGCCGCTCTGGTCACCGCCGCGCCTGTACCTCGTCTCCCTTAGAGCCATATTGTGGAACATTTCTGCGCTATACCCACACTACTTTCAAAATGCTCTAGTTAAAACTGTACTGGTTTTTAAGGGTGTTTTTAGGGTTCTAGTGACAGGTCAACAAGATTTCTACATTATTAGCAAGAGAGACACTTGAAAATCTCCACTGCTTTCAAAAGGCTCTAGTTAAAGCTACGCGGATTTTTTAGGATGTTTTTTTACGGTTCTAGTGACAGATTAACAAGATTTCTACATTGTTAGTAGGAGAAACACTTTGAGGACCCGGCTAATCATCTCAGTGGCCTTTGGGAATAGGTGGAGAGCAAAACGAGTCTGAATACGAGCATTAGCACGGCGACACCTCCTGCAGAAAACTCAGGATGCCCTTGATACTCTGGCCAGGCGCTTTGCTGACCCACACGCGAGAAGTGATAGGGAGAAAGCTACAGGAATGGAAGGGATGTTAAAGTGATTGACGCGATAAAAAGTGACGTGTGCATTTCACCATTGTACTGACGTGCCCCCCCTCCCCCCACACATAGACACGCATTGCTTACTTTTACGTGGGTTTCAGAAGCAAATCGTTAAGCATTGAAGTTATGAAGGTAAAGAAATGTGACGATTGTAGGAATAAACGATTTAAGAAATGAAGAAAAGATAAATTATTCTGCAAGACGAAAGGAGGAAGATGAGAAAGAAAGAAAGAAAGAAAGGAAGGAAGAAAATTAAGAATGAAGGAAGGAAAGTTTAGACAGAAAGCAAGGAGGGAAGGAAGGTAAGAATAAAGAAAGGAAGAAGAGAAGACATTAAAAGAAACAAGCTAGACTGTAGGCAAGGAAGCGAAGTAAAAAGAAAAAAAAATTCATGCAAAATAAGAAGTGAAAAAAAGAAAAGAATAGAAAGAAGGAAACTTGCTAATCATACTGGAACAGAATTTCAACTGACAAACAGACTAACGGTGAC
The DNA here is from genome assembly GCF_035594125.1 of Scylla paramamosain. NCBI lineage: Eukaryota > Metazoa > Arthropoda > Malacostraca > Decapoda > Portunidae > Scylla > Scylla paramamosain. The sequence goes on along the minus strand of NC_087172.1, from coordinate 2,990,311 downwards.
TGGACGAGCATGACCCCAGAGAGAGAGAGAGAGAGAGAGAGAGAGAGAGAGAGAGAGAGAGAGAGAGAGAGAGAGAGAGAGAGAGAGAGAGAGAGAGAGAGCTTGACCGGACGTTAGCTCAGTGTATAATCGTGTTTGTTGAGCTGTTCTTGTTTGCCGGGCAGGGTGGGAAGGGGGAGAGGAGAAGGAAGAGAAGAGAAGTAATGGGAAGTGGAGGGAGAGAGCGAGTGGAGGGAGGGAGAAGAGAGATGGATGGAGGAGGAAGAGTGTAGGGTAAGCGTAAGGAGAAAGAGATGGATGGGGAAGGTGGAAGAGGAGGAAGAGGAAGAGGAGATGGATGTGGGAAGAACAGGAAGAGGAAGAGTTAGATGGATAGGGGAGGAATGGAGGTAATGGGGGCGCCTTAGCCAATGGTGCGGCACTAATTACCGTGTGTGTGTGTGTGTGTGTGTGTGTGTGTGTGTGTGTTTGAGACTACAAGTAGCATTATGACGGATGATCCTTATCCAATCACGCCTCTCATTTCTAACCTCCTCCTCCTCCTCCTCCTCCTCCTCCTCCTCCTCCTCCTCCTCCTCCTCCTCCTCCTCCTCCTCCTCCTCCTCCTAACACCACTATATATCATCCAACTCTTCTTCCTTCCTCCTTTCCGCTTCTCTTTCCTTCCCTTTCCTTCTCTTCTCATTCCTCCCCATTTCTTCCCTTCCCTTCTCCTCTCTTCTCTTCTCTTTTTATTCCTTCCCTTTTCCGCCCTTTCCTTCCCTTCCCTTCCCCATCTCCCACCTTCCCTCCCATCCCCTAATATATTCTACCCTTTTACACCCCACACCCCACCTCCCCCCACACACCCACCGGCCTCCCACAACCTCAGGGCAAGACACAGGCACCGCATCTTAAAATCCTCCTGAAGGGAAAGAGAAAAAAAGGTTTCGTGTCCCTGTTTGCCTTCGTTCCCACTGCAGGGGCGTGGCGGGGCGGCCTGTACGTCATCCTGCAGCAGGGGACGCGGCATGGGCGGGACACGGGCGGCCTCAGGGTGTCGTAAGTCATCTGGGTCGTAATGGGTGTCTGAGGAAGGCGCCGAAGGGGGAGCAACCTCGCGTGATGGTCGTTTTGTGCAGGTGCTGGGGATGATGAAGGTGTGGTGGTGGTGGTGGTGGTGGTGTGGGAGTGGTGGTGAAGATAGTGGAGGTGATGTTGGTAGTATAGATGGTGTTGATGATAATGATGGTGTTGTTGATGATGATGATGATGATTACACTTGCAATAAACGGAAAGAATTAAAAAATATACTGTTTCTGTTACAGCACAAACTAATTTAACAAGTAACGAAATAATTGGACATGATATAACATAAAAAAAAATGGAGGTTATGAAAAACGGAGGGAGAGAGAGAGAGAGAGAGAGAGAGAGAGAGAGAGAGAGAGAGAGAGAGAGAGAGAGAGAGAGAGAGAGAGAGAGAGAGAGAGAGATGGAGGGATGTGAATGCATGGAGAAGAGGAGGAATAATGGATAATGGAAGGACGAAAAGAATAATATGGAAAGATAAAAAAGGAGGAAGAAAAATAAGAAAGAAGGAAGAGAAAAAGAGGTGAAGGATGGAGGGGGTGGGGGAAGGAAGCCTCAGGTGTACAGAACAGGTGCATGAGGCGAATGAAAATGTGTACTCTCTCTCTCTCTCTCTCTCTCTCTCTCTCTCTCTCTCTCTCTCTCTCTCTCTCTCTCTCTCTCTCTCTCTCTAGCCGGAGGGGAGGAAGCACCACCAAAAATTACCTTCATTTCACAGCCTAATTCTGTTTGACATGGTGAGGAGAATTGATGGGACGCAAAAAGGACCACCTCTGCGCCACGACTCAAAAACCAAACTGCTGAGGAACTTAAGAAGTGTCCTATTTAGTTCTGCTCGTATTTTGCTGCTCTTGAAAGGTAGGGAGAGGAAAAAGGCGATAGTGTTTGAGAGTTTACCAGTGAAAGGGATGAGAAGGTGAGGGTACTGGTAGTATTGAGGTGTCTTGTTTGGTTTTGCACGTGTTTTTGTTGCATTAGAAAGATGGGAAGGCAAAAAGGGGACAATGTTTGGGAGTTTACAGTGAAAGGGATGAGAGAGTGAAGGTACTGGTAGTGATGAAAAAGTGTCTTGTTTGGCTTTGTATTTGTTTTTTGTTGCTCTAGAAAGGTGGAAGAGCAAAAATGACAGTCGTGTGGTGTGTTGTTGCGTTGACCAGCGAAGGTATTAGTATTGAAAAAATATTGAGGTTAGTTTTATGAGGGTTTTGTTGTTCTTCAAAGGGGAGGAGTAAAAGATATAGTATTTGCAGAGTATAGCCAATGAAAAGAAATGGGCAGTGTTGCATAGTTTACCAGTGCAAGGGATGAAGGAAGACTTGCTGTTTACTCGTGAAGGGGATGAAGGGCAGTGTTGCTGAGTTTACCAGTGAAAGGAATGAAAAAGTGAAGATAGTAGAAAGAGTCCTGTGTTGTTATTCATGAAAAGGAAAAAAGATATTGAAGAGTTTACCAGTGGAAGGGGATGAAAAATGAAGACACTGGTTTGCATTATAAATTCGCAAGATACATTTTAGAGATAATAATAAAGACTCATATTTTAAACGTTATGTTCTCTCATTAAGAACTCGTTTTCAGAGGCCACAGAAAAAAACCAGTCATGATCTGCTGGACTTCTTCCCAATTAACAGTGAAGAATCCTTGTATAATTTTCAGAAGAGTCACGAAAACAGTCTTGAAAAATCTATAACTTTTTTGCAGCTTATTGAAACTTAAAAACGAGGGTACATTTCAGAGAGAGAGAGA
>NC_087172.1:2962500-2982500 GCF_035594125.1 Scylla paramamosain | reverse complement strand
TAAAATTCTTTATAAAAAAAACATTCATAAGTACCTGTCACTTATCTGTTATTAGTTTTATTTAGTTACGTGTTACTTCTAAAAATCAGTCGTTAGTTTTTATTTTTTTCTCATACCTTCTGTTTATCATTTACTTTCCCTTTATCTCGTGTAGTGTGAGCGATGAGGGAGTTACGTGGCTTGGTTTAGGTTAGATTACGTTAGGTTAGGTTTATTATATTTGTAATCCATAACTTCTCTGCCCTCTGCTGGTAGAATATAAAGCAAGTATTTCATGGTGGACAAGTGATGCAAAAGAAAAAAAATAAATGAATGAATAGGTAAAACATGAACTACATTGTATATCACAGAAGCAGAGAGAGAGAGAGAGAGAGAGAGAGAGAGAGAGAGAGAGAGAGAGAGAGAGAGAGAGAGCATAAGTAGGTGGACAGATAGAAAGTTTCAGCAATTGATTACCTTCAGTCAAACTTTCTTTTTTTCCGATTTTCTTACACTTTTTTTCCTTTCTTTATTAATTACCTAAGACAAATTTCTGCTTCTTTCTTTGATTCTCTCTTTCTTTCTCTTTTGTTCTTCATTTATCAGCTTATTGTTTTTATTCTTCGTTTATTCGTTTACTTATTATTGTTTTTTTTTATTTAGTTTAATGAAAGAAGCAGGATACGAGTTACGGGGCCTCTCTCTCTCTCTCTCTCTCTCTCTCTCTCTCTCTCTCTCTCTCTCTCTCTCTCTCTCTCTCTCTCTCTCTCTCTCTCTCTCTCTCTCTCTCTTTCTTTCTTTCTTTCTTTCTTTCTTTCTTTCTCTCTCTCTCTCTCTCTCTCTCTCTCTCTCTCTCTCTCTCTCTCTCTCTCTCTCTCTCTCTCTCTCTCTCTCTCTCTCTCTCTCTCTAACGGGACTCTCCTAAAGCTATTTTTCTTCTTTCCTACCTGTTTGTCTCTTTTATCTCCGTTAAACTCATTCTCACCTCCCTCCTTCTCTCCCCCCTCCTCCAGCTTTCCTCCACTCCTCCCTCCTTTCTTCTCTCCTTCCCTCCCTTATCTACCTACTTAACTGCTCCTCCACCAGTACATTTCGTCCCTCCCTTTCTTTCCTGTTTGTCTTTCTCCTCGATCTCTGTCTCTTTCTCTCCCTCCATACTCTCCCTCTTTTCTTTCTCTCTTCCCTTCTCCTTGCCAGTGTCATAAATATTTCTCTGTCACTGTATAGCTTCCCTCCTTCCTTCCTCCTTTCCATCCTTCCCTCCTTCGTTTCTTCCTTCCCTCCTTCGTTTCCTCCTTCCTTCCTTTCCTTCTTTCCTTCCTTCGTTTCTTCCTTCCGTTTTCTTCTTTCTTTCGTCCCTTCCTTTCTTATCTTCCACTTTTTCTTTTTTTCTTTCCATCTTTTTTCCTTCCTCCCTTCCTTCCTTTTTCCTTCCTTCATTCCTTCCCTCCCTTCCTTACTCAAGAACTTCCCTTCATGCTTCACTCTTCGCTTCTTCCTTCCTTCCCTCCCTCCCTCCCTCCCTTTAAACATTCCAGTCTTCAGTCCTCTTCCATGTGTGTGTGTGTGTGTGTGTGTGTGTGTGTGTGTGTGTGTGTGTGTGTGTGTGTGTGTGTGTGTGTGTGTGTGTGTGTGTGTGTGTGTATACGCCCACCCTGGCCTACCTGTGAAGCGTCACACTTGAGAACACGTGTAATTGTGATGCGTGGGCGTGACTGTGGTAATGGGCGTGGGTGGGTGGGTGGGCAAGAGGCGTAGGAGGAGAGAGAAAGGTAGGGGGAGGAGAGGAGGGAGTGAGGGATGGAGAGAAGGATTTTGTTTTGATATATTCTTGTTCTTTTCTTGTTCTTATTGTTCTTGTGCTTGTTCTTGTTCTTGTTCTTGTGCTTGTTCTTGTTCTAGTTCTTGTTCTTGTTCTTCTTCTTCTTCTTCTTCTTCTTGTTCTTGTTCTTGTTCTTCTTCTTCTTCTTCTTCTTCTTCTTCTTCTTATTATTATTATTATTATTATTATTATTCATTATTATTATTATTATTATTATTATTATTATTATTATTATTATTGTTATTATTATTGTTATTATTATTATTATTATTATTATTATTATTATTATTATTATTATTATTATTATTATCATTATTATTGTTGTTGTTGTTGTTGTTGTTGTTGTTGTTATTTACTTTTTTCTTTTATTTCAGGTGAGTTACGAGTGACGAGTGATGGGTGACAATGGGTGAGTTCTTCTTCTTCTTCTTCTTCTTCTTCTTCTTCTTCTTCTTCTTCTTCTTCTTCTTCTTCTTCTTCTTCTTCTTCTTCTTCTATCATCATTATCATTACCCACTTTCTTTCATCATCTCATTTTTTTTTCCTTTTTAAACTTTCTCTACATTTTTTTTCACACTAACCTCCATTATTCTTTTCTTTTCCTTTTTACTTATTTATTTATTTATTTTTCATATTTCGTCATTCCATCATTTACCATCTCACCCACCACCACCACCACCACCACCACCACCACCACCACTATATTTACATCCATTTTTCAATCACGTATCTGTTCGTTGTATTTTCCCAAAGTTCGCAAGAGTCATCGCTAATCCGTTACGTTCCGGCTCGTTGTAACTTTTGTCGTGTCATAATTTCATACTGGTTATTGTTTTTGTCATTTCTTTCTTGTTTTTCTCTCCTCCTCCTTCTCCTCCTCCCTCTCCTTGTTTTTGTCTTCCTCGGTGCCATTTTGCGAAGAAGGAAGAGCAAGAAGAGGTTGGTGAACGAGTTTGGGCAGGAGGAGGAGGAGGAGGAGGAGGAGGAGGAGGAGGAGGAGGAGGAGGAGGAGAGAAGATGTAGGAGGAATAACAGGTCCAGTGTGGGAACGTTTTATGACGAGGAGGAGGAGGAGGAGGAGGAGGAGGAGGAGGAGGGGGAGAAGGATTAGAAGAAATAGAAGACGAAGCAAAAGAAGAAAAGAAAGACAAAGAAAAAAGTAGAAAAAATACTAAGAGGAGAAGTAGAAGTAGAAGGAAGAGAGGTAGACGAAGAACTAAAAGAAGCAGAAGAAAGAAAGAAAAAAAGAAAAAAGAAAAGCAGGAGAAGTAGAAGTAGGAGGATGACTAGAAAAAGCCAGGAGGAGGAGGAGGAGGAAGAGGAGGAGGAGGAGGAGGAGGAGGTGGATGATGTGTGTGTGTGTGTGTGTGTGTGTGTGTGTGTGTGTGTGTGTGTGTGTGTGTGTGTGTACAGGTTCGTGGTTCTTTAATTACTTAACTCTCCTGAAAAATTATCACGATCGTGTGAGAAACTTTCCTAAAATTGACAATGCCTCTTTGGTCTCGAGTTAGGAACGGGAGAGAAAAGAGTAACAGAGGAGGAGGAAGAGGAGGAGGAGGAGGAGGGGGAAGGGGGTCAACTGTTCAGAAGAAGCATTTTTAAGTTTCTCTCTCTCTCTCTCTCTCTCTCTCTCTCTCTCTCTCTCTCTCTCTCTCTCTCTCTCTCTCTCTCTCTCTCTCTCTCTCTCTCTCTCTCTCTCTCTCTCTCTCTTTCTTTTCACTTAAGCGTGCGGGGTGTGGCAGAGAGAGAGAGAGAGAGAGAGAGAGAGAGAGAGAGAGAGAGAGAGAGGGCGGTCATGATGGACGGAAAGGAAGTTTTTATTTTTTTGTGTTAACTTATATTACAGTGAATTAATATATTTTTAGTTATCGTAATAGAAGGAGGAGCAAGAGGAGGAAGAGGAGGAGGAGGAGGAGGAGGAAGTGCAGTATTAGGGCGTGAAGAGGAAAAGGAAGTCAAAATTAAAAAGAGAACATTGAGAATAAAAATCACAAGAGGGAAGTGGAAATGTGGAGAAAAAACAGAGAAGGAAGTGAAACTGAAAAAGATGGAATTGGAGGAGGGAAAGAAGACGAGGAGGAGGAAGGGAGGTCGTCACAAGGGCGTCACCAGCAGAGGTCGTAGTCTTTTCATAAGGGTTCACCGTTAGTTATTTCTTCAGAACCCACCTGAACAAAGAATAAATTACCTGACGAAGGAATGACAAACTGCCTGACGAAGGAACAGATCTACTTGACGAAAGAATACTTGCCTGACGAAGGAATAAGTCTACCTGAAGTAATACGTACCTGACGAAAGGACACATCTACCTGAGGAAAGAAGGAATCTACCTGACGAAAGACTAACTACCTGACGAAGAGAGAGAGAGAGAGAGAGAGAGAGAGAGAGAGAGAGAGAGAGAGAGAGAGAGAGAGAGAGAGTATGATAAATGAAGAAGAAAGACTTAAAGACCTTAGTAAGCTTCAAATAGCGAGGTAATGAGAAGTGATGTAATGGGACTGCCACGCCCTCCCGCCGCCCACCGTCCACCCGCTGCCCACCTCACGCCTTTATCAGTCCCCGGAACATGGGGGTCTTCCGGGGCTGCGTCCGGGGCCTTGTGGGGCGACTGATGAAGAGAGACGCTTTAGGGCGGGTCGGGGCGTGGTGGGTGGGGCGGGGCGGGAGCCGTGAGGTGTGTGGTGTGTGGTGTGTGTGGTGAATTCATTGCGTAGACAAGGGTTTGTTCAGGGCGTGATTGAGAGAGAGAGAGAGAGAGAGAGAGAGAGAGAGAGAGAGAGAGAGAGAGAGAGAGAGAGAGAGAGAGAGAGAGAGAGAGAGAGAGAGAGACGTACTGTATTCTTGTCAACAAAGTGTTTATGATTTACGTTACGAGAGATAAAAAAGCTGAAGAGAGTAACACACACACACACACACACACACACACACACACACACACACACACACACACACACACACACACACACACACACACACACACACACACACACACACTCGTTATATATCTCTGTATCCTCTTGCTCAATCTTATCTTTGGTTTCCTGTTATTTACTTCTCATCATCACCAACATCTTCACCACCATCATCTTAACCACCACCACCACCACCACCACCACCAAACTCACCTTAGTGTTGCCAAGATAAAAGTCTTCACCATCACATCTCTCCTCTCACTTCCTCCTCTCCCAATTTCCCCTCACCTTCCTTGCATACCCAACACTCTCTCCCCTTCCCCTCGTCCCACCTCACACCTCACAGACCAGTCACCTCTCCTCCCCAGGTTTCTTTCACCCCAGCTTAACCTCGTGTTTGATTTCTTTTCTTTCTTTCTCTGTCTTTTTATCTGTGCATCTTTTCTTTTCTGACACACAATCTTACTAAACACACACCCTTCTTTTCTTACGCCCATCTAGTCTGACACCTTCTCTCTAAGTCTTATCTTCATATTCTGCAACCCCTTCTTAGCAAATCCTCTGCTTTCTTTTCTTTCCCTTCTTTCTTTGACACGCAGCCTTACTTTATTCAAACTCCTCTCACGCAAACCGTCCAGTCTTTTCCTCCTCTCTAAGGCTTATTTTCTACTCTCTCTTACTCAGCAGTTTGTCTTACCACCCACTATCTCCCTCAAACCCGTATACAGAAACGCCTTGCTCTCTCACCACGGGTATTTTTCAAAGACCACAAAGATAATTAGCCGAGTTCTCAAGAGTGTTTCTCCTGTTAATAATAATCTTGTTAATATGTCACTGCAATTGTAAAAAAACATACTTAAAAACCCAGTGTAATTTCAACTAGAGCCTTTTGAAAGTAGAGGAAGTGAGAGTAGAAGTGTTTTTGAATATGGTCTTGTGATGTATTTGCCAGACCGGAGTTACTGTGTGTGTGTGTGTGTGTGTGTGTGTGTGTGTGTGTGTGTGTGTGTGTGTGTGTGTGTGTGTGTGTGTGTACCTTTGGCTAGCATCCAGGCAGGAAGGCCCTCAACGCCCTCGCACGCCGCGGTGGACACGGTAGGTCATAAAGTGAGGAAAGAATAGAAAAGGGAGTGAAATAATGAAAGACGTGGATATTTGTGACCGCTGAAGAGGGAGGGAGAAGGTGAAGCTAAGGAATTCAGAGTAGATAGTAGAGGAGATGGATGTGATGATTATAATGATGATTAAGAGGAGGAGGAGGAGGAGGAGAGTAGAGAGACACGAAGGAAGAGTAAAAAGTATAACAGAAAAGAAGAAGAATAGGAGGAGGACGATGAGGAAGAAGGTAAAAACACGAATGAAGAGTGATGGGATGAAACCGTAAAAAGAATAAATTGAAGGGGGAGGAGGAGAAGAAGGAAGAGGAAGAAAGTACTGTAGAAATACGAAGAAAGAATAGAAAAATTAAATAATACTGGAGGAATGTAGAAACACGAAGGAAGATTGAAAACTAGAACAGATAAATAATATGGTTGTAGGAAGAGGAGGAGGAGAAGGAAGAAGAAAGTAGAAACATGAAAAAGGTGGAAGAAGAAAGTGAAAACATGAAGAAAGAAGAATAAGAACAAAAAAGAAAGTAGGAACATGAAGAAAGAATAAAAAAGTGAAACAGGAAAAGAATGAGAGAAGAAGTAGGAATAAGAAGAGAAATAATATGAACACGAGGACAAAAAACCCACACCGCCACCCACTCTCTCTCTCTCTCTCTCTCTCTCTCTCTCTCTCTCTCTCTCTCTCTCTCTCTCTCTCTCTCTCTCTCTCTCTCTCTCTCTCTCACACTAATGCTTTGTGAAAATGCCATTACATTTTTTGCCCTTTCTCTTTTCTTCCCTCGCTCTTTATTACGTGGGACACTCGGGGTACATAAAAAGAACCGCTTGTATCACCACCACCACCACCACCACCAACAGCATCACCACCACCACCACCACCAACACTACCACCACCACCACCACCACCACCAACACGCATGTCTTTGCACCACTAACTTGTCTTTTTAGAGTTTAAGAGTCTGTATACTGTTTGCCTCCTCCTCCTCCTCCTCCTCCTCCTCCTCCTCCTCCTCGTGACGCTCGCAGCCTCCCAGTGTCATCTCTTCATTGTATTCACAACATCCATCTCTCCGTGACGGTGACGCTTCACTACACACATTATTGCCACGCTTTGTATGCTGTGGTGTGTATACTGTGTGTGTGTGTGTGTGTGTGTGTGTGTGTGTGTGTGTGTGTGTGTGTTTGGGGGGGAAGGGAGAGGGGAGGTGACATACGTAAGTGCCTAAATGTAGCGTTGTTATTCTCTCTCTCTCTCTCTCTCTCTCTCTCTCTCTCTCTCTCTCTCTCTCTCTCTCTCTCTCTCTCTCTCTCTCTCTCTCTCTCTCTCTCTCTCTCATCCCCAAAACCTTAATTACTGAAAGGAAGCCACACACACACACACACACACACACACACACACACACACACACACACACACACACACACACACACACACACACACACACACACACACACACACACACACACACACACCGCTGTTTTGCTCTGGTGTGCATTCCTCCTGTCTGTTGTGGTTGTTCGCTTACGTAAAAGGAGACAAAAGTGTTAATAAAGTGAGGAGGAGGAGAGGGAGGAGGAGGAGGAGGAGGAGGTAGCGGACCCTCATTCCTGGCGCTGCATTAGTGGGGAGAAAAAGATGCGAGCGAGCGAGAGAGCGAGAGAGAGAGAGAGAGAGAGAGAGAGAGAGAGAGAGAGAGAGAGAGAGAGAGAGAGAGAGAGAGAGAGAGAGAGAGAGAGAGAGAGAGAGAGAGAGAGAGAGAGGACAGGTGTGGTGTAATATGAGTCTCATGTATATGCTGTTTAATGGCCAGTTTTTATGTGTTTTTCTCCGTATTTTTGTAACTTCCCGTGGCGAGAGAGAGAGAGAGAGAGAGAGAGAGAGAGAGAGTATTTCCTATCCAGTGTTCATTTCTTGTCAATCACGTCATCCATCCCCACTCCGCTCCTTCCCCACAGTGGACCTGTTTATGATAACCCTTCCTTTCCTCCCCTCCCTTACCCTCCCCCGTTGCTTCCATGCTTTTCACCCCCTCCCATTCCTTTCCACCTAAACTCCCCTCACCCTGTTTCCTCTCTTTTCACCAATATCTCTCCTATATCTTAAGTCACTCCCTACCCTCCCTATTTTCACTCCCTGCTTGTCCCTGCTTGTCATTTCCCTGTCCTTGCTTCCCCATGCCACACGTCTTGCATACCTGAGCATCCCTGGCATTAGTAGTATTGGTTAAGTCAAATTGTTCATGCATTGTTCAATCTTCAATGTTATTAGCATTCGTTAAGATTGTTCATTCATTCATTGTTCAAGTATATTCGTAATTTGTAGTATTCATTTTTTTTTTTTAAGTTCACTGCAGTTCTTTCTCTCTCCAAGACTCCTCCAGACATCCACCGTGGTTCTGTCATCTCTCTCTCCTTTCCTTTCCTGTCTTTTTCCTCTCCCTGAGCTCCTATCGTGCCGTCCTTGGCTGTCCTCAGTTCCTGTCCTCTGCCTCGTCCACCACCACCACCACCACCAGCACTGCCAAGAATATTAACTCGGCATTGAAAAAAACAAGGGAGTGCGATGTGTCCAAAAGAGGAGAGAGAGAGAGAGAGGAGGAGAGAGAGAGAGAGAGAGAGAGAGGAGAGAGAGAGAGGGAGGGGGAGGGGGAGATTACGTAGCACTGCGGTAGTTGTGAAGTAAGTAGGCTGAAAAACAAGAATACTGTGGGTAGGAGCGTTGTGTTGCGGTGGTGTGTGTGTGTGTGTGTGTGGTTTGAAACGTTTCGTATTTTGTTAAGTTCTAGTTAAATTTCAGCGGTTCAGCTGTATTTTAGTGTTTTGTGTTAATGTACTTTTAATTTCATTCTAATGTTGAAAACCTAGAGCTTTTAAATCGTTTAGTGCTTTATGTTTTCTTACGTTCAGTTTTATAGATCTAGATTATTTTTATCTTTTGTATCGAATTAAAAAGAAAAATGTTTTATTTGTATGGACTGCAGCTATTTTCTCAACCTTATAACTGATGGTTTTTACAATTTTAGTGTCGGGGTCCTGTATGTGTATTCCATTGTGAGTTGTGGTCAATAAACCTATAATAATATAATAATGATAATAATAGGGTGTGTGTGTGTGTGTGTGTGTGTGTGTGTGTGTGTGGGGATAGATAACTGGGTAGATACATAGAGAGGTAGATGGATAGGCAGGTAGATAAAGTAGATACGTGGATCGATGGACAGGTAGATAGATAGGTAGATAGATAGAGAAATAGATGGTAGATAGATAGATAGATAGATAGCCAGCAAAATAAATGCAATAATGTGATCATATAAATAAATTGGTTAATGCATAGATAGGTAACAAAATAAATGCAATAGTTTCAATAGGATTATTTGAGTAATTTAGCATATCAGTATAGGACATCAACCTAAGCTCAGTCCACACAGATAACAGATGTAGGTGTTATCATAAGTGATGGACAGGCAGCTTGGAGACACATCTACCGTACTACATCTTCCTTTACCCTCCTACTCCTCCACCTGCGTCATTAACGACCATTCACACGCCAGGCACCCACAAACAACAGCAAGCCTTGAAATAATAATGAAAGAAGCCTCTTTACGGATCTTAAGGCGAGTAGGTGGGTATATCAAGGTAACAGGTGGATAGGACAGCGCAGTCCCCAACACGCAGGAGTCGAACCATTTCACTCCTGAGGGCATCACCAGCAGGTTTAAGCACTGAAGCAAATCCTTTGATCTTGACTCCTACAGCACAGGTAACACTACAGACTAACATGAAAACAAGAATCCAATTAATAAACCTTAGAGAAGAAAATAAATTGATCTCCTTACGGGCATCTCTGAACTAGTAACGGTAACACTTCACGACATCACTGTAGCTTGAACCCGGTGAACAGAGACTATAGAAGAAAAATTATGAGCTGAAACAGAGTGGCCACCGCTAACATTTAAACACCACAGTGACATTAAAGTAAAGAATCCGGTTTACAAAGGACTGAAGAAGAGTTAATCAGTTAGATAGCGGATATGGCGTTAGATTTTATCCCCAAAATAGCAATGTACCAAGAATACAGTTAAGGAAGACTCGAGGAAAGGAATTACCAGCTAAGTTAAAGAGGAGGTCGTTAGGTTTATTTTCGGTTCAGCATCGGTACAGTGTCCTTTTCAGTGTATCAGTGTATTCAGGTTCAAGGAGCGAAGGAGGCGAAGGAGGAGGTTCAGTGTGTCTCAGATGAAAGAGGCGAAGAAGGGCGAAGAAAGTTGAGGAACTAGCGAAGGAAGCTAAGAAGGAGCGAAGGAGACGAAGTAGAGGCGAAGGAGCATGAGGAACTATTGAAGGAAGCGAAGAAGAGCGGAGGAAGAGGTGAGGAACTAGCGAAGGAAGCGAAGAAAGAGCGAAGGGAAGCGAAGAAGGAGCGAAGGAGACGAAATAGGGGAGAAGGAGCATGAAGAACTAATGAAGGAGGCGAAGGAAGCGAAGAAGGAGCGAAGGAGACGAAATAGGGGAGAAGGAGCATGAAGAACTAATAAAGGAGGCGAAGAAGAGCAAGGAGAGGTGAGGAACTAGCGAAGGAAGCAAAGAAGGAGCGAAGGAGAGAGACGAAGTAGGGGCGAAGGAGCATGAAGAGAACTAGTGAAGGAGGCGAAGAAGAAGGTCATATTTCGCGCGGTGTCTCAACTTATAAAGGAGGATTTCAGCCAGGAAGACGATGAGACTGACGGTGAAGAGCAGCAAGAGGAGCAGGAAGGGTGCCTGAAGGTGCTGCAGGGAGAGGGGCCTGTCCTGGTGCCCCTCCCCCTCCCCTGACTGCCACCCGCGCCCCAGCAGCTGCTCCGTCTTCTCCTGGCAGTAGTAGCAGTAGAAGTAGTAGTAGTAGTAGTAGTAGTAGTAGTAGTAGTAGGAGGAGGAGGAGGAGGAGGAGGAGGAGGAGGAGGAGGAGGTGGTGTGTATTTTTGGCCCATATATTTCGATAATTTTGATGAGATTATTAAAAAAGCAAACAGTAGTAGTAGTAGTAGTAGTAGTAGTAGGTAGTAGTAGTAGTAGTAGTAGTAGCAGCAGCAGCAGCAGCAGCACCACCACCACCATCACCACCATCACCACCTCCACCACCACCACCACCACCACCACCACCACCACCACCACCACCACCACCACCACCACCTGTAGAAATCACATACCTAACCTACGTAACCTATTCGTTACTCATAATAGCATAATTGACAAGCAAACAATGGCTGGTCACTGTCATGTAGAGGACGTGAATAGAGAGGGAAGAAGACACGCCTGCCATCATAACATTCACCGTGCAGACCTCACCAGCGCTGACCGAGAGGCGAACAATGCGATATTAACGTTGCCAGTGATAAGCTTCCCTATTCATTACGTGGTTGAAAGTAAAGGTTCATTGGGCCTCACCTGTGTGTTGTAATGCTAGATGGAACTCACACAGGGGAAGACTAAACTACCTTCTGCCTCATCATTGTTATCATTATTATCTTATCTTATCTTATCTTCTTGGCCTCCTTTAGTCTCATCCATTTACCTGTTGTTTATTCGTTTATTTCAAGCCACCCCCAGCAGAAATTTTCTACGTCATTTCTAAAGTGATAATAAAAGTCCTGCCAACACTCGCTTTCTTTCAAGATATCAAAATACAGTGGTAAAAAACAGTTACTTTAAACAGAAAACGAGTGTCTCATCTATCTACCCATCTATCTATCTATATCTCTATTTATTTACCTATCTGTCTCTCTTTATCCATCTACCTATCTATCTATCTGTTTATCTGTCTCTTCTTACCTGAATCCACTGCCGCACCAGCCCCAGCCTCCACCATGCTGTCCAGGCCTCTGTCTATCTTATGTTTCCACGGTGAGTTCTTCCTGAAATACCAACACAGGTGTCGCAGGGTACAGGTGGTCGCGAAGCATGTACGTACGTCTCACCTGCGTGGTAAAGGATTGCTTGAATTTTATGATCTTGTATCTTGTTAGGATGGTTTAGCTTGCTTTGTGAAGTATCAGTGTCATGTTTGGTTTGTTTTTTTGTTTTTTTTATTCTCTGTCTGTAGAATAAATTTTGAAGACAAGGTTGATGTAGGTTTGTGTTTTTGTTTAATTTTATTGTGTATGTGTGTTGTGTGTTTCTTGTATTGTATGTGTTTTTGTTCTCTCTCTTTCTATTTTTCACGGTTTGTGGGTCTGGTGTGTCCAATGAGTCGTTTGGACTGAGATGTTTTGTTTTGTTTGGTTTTACTGAGTACGCTTAGTGGGCAGTCAAATATCAGTCAATCAGTCAATCCATCTGGTGGTGTTGTGTAGGTGTCCGTGTTTCGTGTGGTGAGTGGTGGTGTGGGTGAGAGTTGTTGTTGTGTTGTGATGAGATGACTGTCGCTACTACTTCTACAGTTGGCACTACTACTACTACTACTACTACTACTACTACTACTACTACTACTACTACTACTACTACTACTACTACTATTACTACTACACCTCCCTGCCTCGTACATACATCGTAGTTCATGAGGGAGAGAAGTATCCTGCCATAGGTGTAGCTCTCCAGGAAGGCGTGGGTGCCCCTCATCATGGGCGGCAGCGTCTCATTGTACTCGGGGGAACAGGTCCCTGCTTGTTGCCCAGCGCGCGGTAGTGAGTGTTGTTGGACACCTTGAGGGCTGCCGGCACGAACTCCCGTTAGTCACACATCGACACTCTGGAAGACGTCAGGACCTTTGTTGGATAAGATTCAATGACTCTCGTTTTCTATTTAGAGCATCGCCACTGACTAGTTTTCTAATAAGATGGATGCTGTTTTCGATATCAGTAATTCAGTATTCTGGAAAATAGGAGTGCTGGGAGAACCTTTATTGCCTAACATATATAGATACGCTGTCTAGTTTTGTATTAAAGTGGATGTAATTTTTTTATTTTTATTTATTTATTTTTTTTTCAAGTTTTGCACATTGAGACTCAAGAAGAAGATAGATAGATTCACTGACGCTCGTTTTTATGTTTGAAGTGGATGTTTTTTTTTCTTTCTTTCTTTCATTTTTTTTTCTATTTATTTATTTTTTTTGTTTATTTATTTTCTTTTTTACTCTGCACTTCGATATCTTGAAAGAAGGCAAGTGATCCCAGGACTGTTTTATCATCGCTGTAGAATTAATTGACTAGTTTTCTATTAAGTAGATGTTCGAAAGTTCATTAGAGAAAAGGATAGGAAAAAAACAATACAATCAATAGACGATATAGGTAAGAAAAAGGTGAAAGATAATGAATGCAAACAAAGATAATAACACCAAAAATTTATCGAACCATCACTAAAAAAAAAAGAAAAAAAAGGAGAGATAAACAACAGGAAACACGTAGCAATTAGCAAGAGAACAAAGAAGAACACTAACATAATTAGAACCTGTAACCTTGTCCCTTCCTCACTCACTCCCCTCTTTTCTCGCTCCCTTGCTCTCTCCTTTCCCTTCCTCATTCCTCCATCGTTCCTCTCCATTCCTTTCCTTTCTTCCTCCTTTCCTCGTCCCTCCATCACACTCATTTTCTTCTGTTTCTCCCTCGTCTCGTCTTCCTCATCCCTCCTCTCTCCCTTCTCCCTTCCCTTTCTCCCCTTCCTTCCTCGTCCCTCCCTAATCTCACTCCCACTCCTCCCTCCATCCCTCCTCTTCCTCCCTCATCACTGTGGGTTATAGCCCAACCCTTCAAATCACTCAATCAATCAGTCAGTCATTTTCTTTCCCTCCCTACCTGAGCGAACATACCTGAGACAATTTACATGAGAGAACTTACCTGAGCGAGTTTACCTGAGAGATCATACAAGGGAGAACTTGCGAACTTACCTCGGAGAACTTACCTGAGCGAACTTAGGAACTTGCTTTTGTGGACTTACCTAATTGGACTCGCAGCGAGCTCCCCAATGGTGCTGATTACGGACGGGGAAGGCTGGCACGCTGAGGAAGGCGATGAAATTGGCGGTGTAGGCAATGGTGAGGATGAAAGCTGAGAAGCACCAAGTGGCGATGAACATACGCAGCCCCAAGGAGGACGGCAGCTCTGGCAGGGTGTGGTTCAGGAGTGGGACGGAGAAGGTATGACCACCCGCGTCCAGTCCTCCTTGATGGCCCTCCCCTGTAGTGGTGGTCGTTGTTTAGTTGTTGTTATTGTTGTTATTTGCTTATCGGTACGTCCCTGTACATTCGCACTTATATTTTTGTTACTATTCTTAATGTTACTGCTGCTACTACTACTACTACTACTACTACTACTACTATTACTATTGTTACCGTGCCTTCAGTAGTAACCTTCGTGTTTGACCTACGCATCTTGCCTCTTGCTCCTTGAAAACCTCCGTAGGTCAGAAGGACATACGCACAACATGAAGCGAAAACAGACTCGCAAACTACAATCAGATTAAAAATGAATACAACGTGTGCCTCGCCAATGTTGTTAATGGCTTTGTCCTTGACGGTAAACGCACAGATGGAAGTGTTACCTGTAAGGATGCAGTGCATGAGACATTCAGTGTTATGAAAGGGCCTGAGCTGTTGCTTCCTCACCATCAGCGTCCATACGAGTAACTCCAGTAGGAAGCTCACGCCCCCGCACGCCCCACACGGAGGTCTGGAAAGGATAGTAGGCGGAGCGCCACCTGGGGAGGGGTAGGGGTGCCAGCAGGGTGAGCCCAAACCCCTCCATCCAGTAGGAGGAGCTGGCGTCCAAAGGCGTGGCTCTTGTCCAGGTTGTAGCCAAAGAAATTGACAGTGAAGTTCTTCTCCCCACGGTGCACCATGCCCAGCATGCCCGTCCATGTCCCATCCTCCAGGTCGCCCCACATGAGGTCTGGCGGCTCCACCGTCCAGTGTGTAGGTAAAGTTGAGGGCGTGGCCAAGAGCATTCAGCATCTCCACCTGCAGCCCGTCCGCCTTGCCCTCTTGGCCCTCCTTGGCCGGATACAAGTATGGGTTGTCATCCAGCCAGGTGGCCAGCTGGAACTGGTAGCCCTCGCAAGGACGGGAACCTGTCCACAAAGAGGCGCGCCAGGCTGGTGTTGGTGTGCCACACGCCCATCTGCCTCACCTGTGCCTGCTGCGCGAACGGGAACAGCGAATAGATGATGATGGAGGGCGTGACCGAGGGACTGTTCCTGGTGGTCAGCAGAGCCAACCACTCCACTCTGTCAAAGGCCGCATCCCTCATTAGGTGTGGGGAGGCGCCCCACGCGTCCACCAGCAGCAGGTACTTGGGCCGCCACCCGCACTCCGCTTTCGCCAGGGTCTTGAAAGAAAGCCGTCGAGTTTGGACCGAGCAGAGCCAGATGGACCATTCTTCCTGCCTGCAAAACCTCCGGCGTCTGCCATCGACACCACGCCCCACCCGGCGTCCTCAGGTCCACCAGAACCAAGTAGGCGTCGCGGAGGGCGGGACGGGCCAGCAGTGATGCCGAGGGACCAAGAATGAAGTCAAAGTACATCACCAAAGGCCTCCCTGAGAAAGGCCCTGAGACCAGTTTCTCCACGACGCCTTCAAGGGGCCACTCTCCCTCATGAGGAGCCAGCATGGCCGTGGCAGCTCCCGCCAGGATCGCCGCCCGCGCCGCCGTCAACATGACAGGTGTAATAACGTCACGACAGCTTCAGCTCTTCAGCCTGTGTGTGCCCTGCGACCGACGCCCGTCAGTGCTGGAGGTACTCTGGTCCACCCACCTTGTCGCTGCCTAATTATGAACACACACACACACACACACACACACACACAGGATCAAACAAACAAAGGTGCATCAGTTATGCTGTTTTTCCACCTCCCTTCCTGTGTAGCGTTTACTCAAGCATCAAGTGTCATCCACACATTTTTCATCATCCATATTAACTCTCATTTATTCATTGTCAGGTGTTCTCTCGCGCTCACGCACACACACCAGACAAATGCCATGTCACAATTTGAATTGAGCTCCCACTGTAGCACATTGAATATGATATTATCGATATTAGTATTGTTTATCGTCAGGAGTCCAGGTAATGAGGGAGTCAACACTTCGATCCTCTCTTCTTAATATACGTAATGGTATGTATGGTGTGAAATGCGTGGCATAGCAAGACCACGACCACTTTGATCTGTACTACACAAACACATTTCCTCCAAATTTTCTTTGCGAATTATGTCATGTATTCATCACTCTGCAAAAATATTGCCTCACGACACTTGACTTTGCAGGATGTAATTGTAGGAAGTCTGAAAGGCTTACAAATTATTGTGCCAGACAAGAATATTGACAAGAAACTTGACGCCGCAGCAACAACGTCGGAGGCTGAAAGAAATAAGTGCTGGTGGACTTGTATTATTATTTGTCTTATGCACATTCCTTTAGCCGCTGAGCGTATGAGTGTCTTATCAGGGGCTCTCTTCTAACCTAACCTAACCTAACCTAACCTAACCTAACCTAACCTAACTCTCTTCTAACCTAACCTAACCTAACCTAACCTAACCTAACCTAACCTAACGTATGAGTGTCTTATCAGGGGCTCTCTTCTAACCTAACCTAACCTAACCTAACCTAACCTAGCCTAACCTAACCTAACCTAACCTAACCTAACCTAACATAACCTAACCTAGCCTAACCTAACCTAACCTAACCTAACCTAACCTAACATAACCTAACCTAGCCTAACCTAACCTAACCTAACCTAACCTAACCTAACGTATGAGTGTCTTATCAGGGGCTCTCTTCTAACCTAACCTAACCTAACCTAACAGGGGGCTCTAACTTCATCTAACCTAACCAAAGCTAGTTTAATCTAATCTGACCAAACCTAATCTGACCTAGTCTATCCTAACTTAACCAAACCAAACAAAACAAACCTAACAAACTGACTTAACAAGCTCATTATGATTACAATATTCCTCATAGAGTAATAAGTAGCAGGCCGCGGCTTAATGCCAGTGAACGACTTCTTAAAAACTTCTTTAAAAACGCATAATGTACTAATTAAGTTTCTTTCTTGTGTTATCTGGTTTCAATTTCGCTTTGCTAATCCGTTTGATATTGAAGTTTTTGGGGTTGGAGTAAAAATTTTTGTCATTTTTAAACGGAGTCAAAGTAAGATTGATAACTTTCTTTAGTGCATCCAAATGACAAAGCAGATTAGAGAGAGAGAGAGAGAGAGAGAGAGAGAGAGAGGAGAAGAGAGAGAGAGAGGAGAGAGAGAGAAGTAATGCCACATGACAAAGGTCGTCACGTGAACGTTGCGGTGAGTGACAGTGGATGAGGTGCAGCTGAGTGGAGGAGGAGGAGCAGGAAGAGGAGGAGGAGGAAGATGATGGGGGAGAAAAGAACTACTGCACTGTCCTCTCTCTCTCTCTCTCTCTCTCTCTCTCTCTCTCTCCCTCTCTCTCTCTCTCTCTCTCTCTCTCTCTCTCTCTCAGGGCATCCCCATGACATCACTAACATCTTGAGCAGCGATGCGCGTCACACCTTGTTAGAGTCGTGACGGGAAGAGGGAGAGGTAGAGGGAGGGAGAGGTAGAGGGAGGGAGGGAGGGAAGGAGGGAGAGAAAGAGAAGGAGAGGGAAGGAGAGGAGAGGAAAGGTGGGAGGGATTACATAGTTTGCCGGCACACTTGTGGAAGCAAATGAAGTGGAGAGAAGCGTGTGTGTGTGTATGTGTATTTGTGTGTGTGTATGTGTGTGTGTGTGTGTGTGTGTATGTGTCTGTTATCAGCGGCTTTTAGTGAAGAATAATGAATATGTTAATGCGATGTACTTTGCAGACGTGAAAGAGATGGAGGAGAAGGGGGAAGAGAAGAAAGGGGAGGAGATGGTGGTAGTGACGTGTGGCGGAGGTGAAATGAAGAGGCAATGCTATGAAAGGAATGAAAGGAGGAGAGGAGAGGAGGGTGAGTCAGCGGGCAGATGACAGAAGGGAAGCTGTACTTACTGATTATATACGACTAGCTTAGTGACGGTAGACGAGAGAGAGAGAGAGAGAGAGAGAGAGAGAGAGAGAGAGAGAGAGAGAGAGAGAGAGAGAGAGAGTAATCCAGCTGCTGACTTAGGGCTAATCTTTGTTTTGAGCCGCGACACACGGGTCAGGCCAGCTTCGTGGGAGGCTGTGAGGTTAGGAGAGCGGGGGTGGGGGGGGGGGAGGGGCGTGGACACTGAATGATGTGTGTGTGTGTGTGTGTGTGTGTGTGTGTGTGTGTGTGTGTGTGTGTGTGTGTGTGTGTGGTGATTAAATGTTGATGCGTGTTTCTAAAATGTTCGTTAATTTTTCTTATTACTTGTATTTTTAATTGTATGTTTTACTGACTTACTTTTCTTTCCTGTAGTAATATTAGTAGTAGTAGTAGTAGTAGTAGTAGTTAGTAGTAGTAATCGTTAGTGACATTTAAGTAACCTGTCATCTGCTACAAATCTGAAGTGAGTTGAGGGGAGATGAGTGGAGAGATGGAAGGAAGGAAGGGCGTCATGCGTCACTAAGAACGATAATTAACTTCAGCAAGAGACTTAAGCCTTGTTACGTTATGTCACGGCTTGCCTGGCCTCGACATTGACTTGTGGGCGTGATTAGGGCGCGGGCGTAAGCTACGAGACACCCTAAGCAGCAGGGAACAGTCAAGGTTACGTGATGTTGTTTACGTGGTGATTGGAAGGCTGGGAGAGGTGGGAGGGACAGTAAGGATGGGGAGGAGTGAATGAAGGAGGGAGTGGTGATGGGGAAGATTTGTCTGTGATGGTCCAAGGATGGGGCGGAATGAAGGAGGGAATGGATGGAGGGAAGGTTAAAGCTGTGGATGGTCTAGAGATGGAGAGTGCGTGGAGGAGGGCGGTGTTGGAGGAAAAAACTGGGGAGGTGATGGTCTAGGGATGGGAGTGGGAGAAGAGAGGGCTGAGGGGAGGTGAAAACAGCAGCTGGGCGGACGTACCATGAACCTAAACACACGCGGACCACAACAACGCCTCACACTACTGCAAAAATAAACGAAGGACACCATGATGTACTAGATAAGTAAGGATTATTTCGTGACATGACAATATTAGACGTGACACTGATATCATCCTCTAGTCTATATATTATTGTAATAGGTAATGAATAAAATGAATAAATCCTAACAATGTAACTAGATAACCTGACTTGGATATCACACGCGCCCAGTCTATCTTGCCTGTACCGTTCGTTGGGCTGCGGCTTGTGTGACCTTAGGCTCGATCGATACCCGGCTTTGTCTAGGTCACAGCCAACTGACCTCACACGGCTTGGAGAGAGAGAAGGGAGGGTAAAAGAACGTTCCTCCCCACTCCCCAGCCAATACCCGCTATCCCCATCAGTCCATATCTTTAGTTCCTCTCCCCAGCTCCCCTCTCTCCATATCCTGCCTACCTCCCTTCATCCAGACACTCTCCCTTTTCGTTTCCCTTTCTTACCCGGGGCTCTCTTATCCTGCCTCCTCTCGGGCGTCAGTCTGCCCTAAGCTGGGATTACCGTGTCAGGAGTAGGGCGCGTGCCTGAGTCCTGCAGAGAGTGAGAGAGAGAGACTGCTGGTATTGTATTCTTTGCAGATTTTAGTGGTAATGTTTATCTAACGTGCCTGTTGGTTGTGCAGGCGAGTTTGCACGAGAAGAGGAGGAGGAGGAGCTTAGAAGATAAAGGAGAGAAAGAAAGTCGAAAATACTTGAAGACGTGCAAAATCATCAGACATATGGTGAACAATCTCTCTCTCTCTCTCTCTCTCTCTCTCTCTCTCTCTCTCTCTCTCTCTCTCTCTCTCTCTCTCTGTGACTCAGACCAATTACAATCAAGATAAAAAAGATAATGACGCCAAACTGATGCTGCCTAACCAGGAGTGAGTGAGTGAGCGAGCGAGTGAGTGAGAGAGGGAAAGGACACGCCAGACCACTCTCTCTCTCTCTCTCTCTCTCTCTCTCTCTCTCTCTCTCTCTCTCTCTCTCTCTCTCTCTCTCTCTCTCTCTCTCATAAAGGACACTGAGAAAGAGAAAAGAAGATAGAAAAAATACGGTAAAAGAGTAAGGAGGAAATGATGAAAAAAAGGAGTAAGGAAGAGAATAATGAGGATAAGGAAGAGAGGAGGGAAAAAAGTAATGATTATGGTGAAGGAGATAAGGAAAGAAAAAAAAACAAAAAAGGTGTTGATAAAAGTGATACGAAA
>NC_087172.1:2942500-2957500 GCF_035594125.1 Scylla paramamosain | reverse complement strand
AAGCAGTTGGAGGCGCTGGCTGCCCTGCTAGCGCGACAGTCGGAGCAGAGTCAGGCTCTGCTAGCGCGACAGTCGGAGCAGAGTCAGGCTCGCGAGGAGCGTTTAACCCAGCTGCTGGAGAGAGTGGGGACACAAGCTCCCAGTCGCACCACGGCGAGCAATGAAGGCGAAACCACAGCCCGCAGCACGTCTACCCAGGGCGCGAGGTTCCCGACGTCCGCCACCATCATTCCTCACTTAACGGCGTCAGCATCTTTACGTGAGTTCGACACGTGGCGCCATAAGTTTGAAGGATACGTAACCCTCGCCAGGATAGACTGTCTCTCCCTGGCTGAGCAGAGGGCGG
This sequence comes from Scylla paramamosain, assembly GCF_035594125.1. NCBI lineage: Eukaryota > Metazoa > Arthropoda > Malacostraca > Decapoda > Portunidae > Scylla > Scylla paramamosain. The sequence continues at coordinate 2,957,154 of NC_087172.1, read as the reverse complement.
CACTCGCTGCTGTCCTAGACGACGAGTGGACCCGTACACTTCGCTACGGGATAAGCTTACCGAGAGACGCGGAGTTAAGAACCATCCTCGATGCAATGTGTGAGTACCTGCGAAGCCAGCGCAACATCATCATGGATAGAAGAGACTTCTACTCCCGCGTGCAAGAAACGCAAGAAGGTTTTGACGACTTTTTATGTGCTGTAAAGGAAATCGCCAATTTCTGTGACTTTTGCGACCAGTGCATAAACCATCAGCTGCGTGACAGAATTGTCGTTGGGACACGAGACGAAGTGGCTCTGAAACGCATGCTGGAAAACAAGAAACTCACCCTTGAAAACGCCATAGATATTTGCAGAGCATCAGAGAGCGCTAACCAGTGTAGTGCAGTACTAAGGGGCGGCTTCTCACTCTTCGAGCCATGGTGTGAACGCTGTCTCGAACTACAGGAAGGGCAGTTTCGGGGGCTCAAGCCCCACGGGCTGTTATCGTTGTGGCAAAGATTGTCGCAGTGACAAAAGGGGATGCCAGGCAATAGATAAAGTGTGTCGTAACTGCGGGAAAAGAGGGCATTTCGCGAGTGTATGTCAGCAGACAGTGAGGAAACGACGAGGAGCTTCGAGGAGTTCCTCAACTGTCTCTCCTCATCGCGGTGCAGGCCCGAGGCGGGGAGAATAGTGCCAGTGTATACCAGCTCTTATCAGGCGTATACACAAAGACGGTGACGGCACGACCTGCGCCCCAGGTGCTCATTACCGCCACACATCCTGCTGGAAGAGACAAGATTACGTGGACTCCTGACTCTGGGGCCGAAACGACCGTTATTGGCCTCGACACGGCAACACTCCTTGGAATCCCGCCCTCCAGCTTGGCGCCCGCTGATGGTGATGGACTTTATGCTGCCGGTAATCACCCCCTCACCTGTGTAGGAACTTTCTCGTCGCACTTGCAACTGGGCGACAGGGAAGCTGAGACTGTTGTGAGCGTGGTGAAGGAGGTGAAGGGGGCGCTGCTTAGCTGGTACGATTCCATCGCTCTCGGAATCCTCCCCGAAGATTTTCCGGCTCAAATCCGACCGCTACGCAGGGAAGAACAGCACACCGGCAACAGCTCCATCAAGTACCCGACCGCCTCGCAGCCACCTCTATCTACGCCCACAGAAGTGATCAGCTGGCCTCATTCCTACGACCCAACGCCACAGCAGCGTGCGGGGCACGCTGCTGCTGTGATCAAGGCCTTTCCCAGCGTCTTCGAAGCAAAGGAAGGTTTACGTGCAATGGCTGGTGGATCCATGGCCATCGAGTTGACAGACGACGCCCTCTCACGTGCTCCAGTACAGGACCCAGTGGAGGAAGAGGATGCTGCTACTTCTGGTGACCTCGACCCTCTCCACTCAGCGGTCATCTCAGCGTTATCTGCCACCAATGAGGACGGCGTCCGCTTAGCACCACTCCAGGATCAGACTGTGGAAATGGTACGTGCCGCAGCAGCAAGAGACGGGGAGTACTGCTTGCTCAAGAACGTCATCATCGAGGGCTTCCCTGATCATTGCCACGACCTCGATCACCGCTTGCGTACGTACTGGCCGGTGCGCAGTCTGCTGGCCGTAGACGACGACCTGGTGGTTTACGGGCCGAGGCTTCTTATTCCTCACAGCCTCCGCCGAGAAACACTAGAGCGACTCCATGACAGTCATCAGGGGATGGAGCGCACCAAGCGACGGGCCCGACAAACGGTGTACTGGCCTGGTATGGACAGAGACGTTGAGAACGTCGTTTCTGGATGCTCACTATGCCGTCCACTCCTACCAAGCCAAGCCAACGAACCTCTCTGGCAGGACACGGACACACCCAGCAGGGTGTTTGAGTCAGTTTCTGCAGACTACTTCCACGCAGCAGGCCGTACATACCTCGTGTATGTAGATCGCTTGTCTGGGTGGCCTCACGTGTCTGCATGCTCACGTCCAGCATCGGCTGATCAGCTCGTTCGTGTCCTTCGGGGTGTGTTCGCCGACACGGGCGTGCCTGTTCTCCTGAGGACTGACGGTGGACCGCAGTTCACTTCTTCATCGGTACGGCGCTTCCTGGCTCGATGGGGGTGGAGCATCGTGTATCTTCACCTCATTATCCACGCTCTAATGGTCACGCCGAGGCAGCGGTCAAGTCCGTGAAGAAGCTGATCCTCACGACCACACAGCAGGGACACCTGGACGAGGATGCGTTCGCTCGCGGGTTGCTGGAACTGCGCAACACTCCGAGGGCGGAAGGGCGATCACCAGCACAAGTCCTCTTCGGTCATCCTATGAGGTCCTGTGTCCCGGCTCATCATCGCTCATACGCTCAGCAGTGGCAGCGCGCTGCTGATGAGTGCGACGCCAAGGCAGAGCGACTGAGGAAGAAAGCGAAACTTCGCCACGACGCGTCCGCCCGTACTCTTCCTCTCCTGCACCTCGGTGGCCACGTCGACGTTCAAGATCACACGACAGGCCTCTGGGATCGCCTGGGTGTCATCGTGGCTGTTGGGCGAAGGAGAGACTACCTCATCAAGATGGGCAGCGGTCGCGTGATGTGGCGTAATAGAAGACACCTACGCCCACACAGACCTCTTGCTCCCCTTCCTGTCGAGCAGCACACCGCTCATGGCGGTGCAGCGCTTCAGCATCAGGGTCACGAGGAACACCACCATCCCGGCAGCCCGGAGCATCAGGGTAACGGGGTACACCGTGGCCGAGAGCAACCAGAGCGTCGAAGCAGCCGACAGCGTAGGGAGCCGAGACGACTGCAGGTGCGGTGGCACCGTAGCACCTACGATTAGTCGTACGTGTTCATTGTACGCTGTGTTTGTTTTGTGTATATGTACCGTGTTTTCTGTACTTCAATCATTGTAACTTTGTTTCATGTGTTACGGTAGCCATAACAAAGATAAGGAATCTTCCTTATGTCTCGGGGGAGGTGTGTGGTTGTTAGCTAGTTGTGTGAACGAGTGAATGAGCGAGACTTGTGTGAGGCATGAATACGTGTATGAGTGAACGAGCTAGGCTTCAGTCATAAGTGTTAAGTTGAAGTGCGCGGCCTGGCGCCGAGAGATCACCTACCTCCAGCCTTCTGTTCACACCTTCTGTGAATAAACACCTGCACTGTTACCTGCGTTTCCTGTGCCCCTGCTGGTCAAGAGTCGAACAGTGCATTCATTTTTTTTTTTTTTTTTTTATAACTATTGGTGTTTTTTGACCCAGAGTACCGGCAACTACACCACAAACCCTTCGTAAAACTTTAACGTGATTCTTGTTTGTTGTGAGGCAGTGAACGCGGGAACAAAAAGACGGTATAGAACAGAAATAGTGAAAAGCGAAAAATAAAGGAAGATGAGGGAGGTAGAAATAAAGAGAGAGACGAAGAGAGGTGAAAGAAGGAATCGAAAAACCAGGCCAGTATAAACGAAAGACGGTTAAGAGGCAGGAAGAAAGGAGGGAAAAAGAGAGAAAAGGGAGGCGTGACAGAGGGAGTGAAAAACAAGACAGTAGAAACGGTGAACGTGCAGAGACGAAAGGAGAAAGAAGAGAAAAGAAAAGGAGGAAGGGAGGGGGTAAAAAAAAAAAAGAAAGACTGTGGGAACGAAGCTGCCAGAGAGAGAGAGAGAGAGAGAGAGAGAGAGAGAGAGAGAGAGAGAGAGAGAGAGAGAGAGAAGGGCGTGGGCGTGGGCAGTTAAATAGAGCCTTCTGCAGGTGGTTCCCGCTGCGGCCTGATACTCTCACCCTCAAGTGGAGAAACACTCGAGGAGGAGGAGGAGGAGGAGGAGGAGGAGGAGGGCGGGTAAGAAGAGGAGGCGAAAATAAATATTGTTAATGAGAAAAAAATGAACTCTTTAAATAAATAGTCTTGAAAATCTCTTGAAATAGGAGAGAGAGAGAGAGAGAGAGAGAGAGAGAGAGAGAGAGAGAGAGAGAGAGAGAGAGAGAGAGAGAGAGAGAGAGAGATCCATTCTTCCATTCACGATGTGGACGCGCCAATCCTCTGAGAAAGTCAAGTGGAGACCTCTTGATCCTCCTCCTCCTCCTCCTCCTCCTCCTCCTCTTGTTGGTGGTGGTTGTTTGTTGCAGATAAGATCGTTTTTCTCGAGTTTTCGCGTCTTTTCGTTGCCTTCAATTATTGTTCTCTTGTTGGTAAGTGCGACTGTTGAGATTGTGTCCGTAGTTTGCCTTACTGGGGATTGTTAAGACCTCCTCCTCCTCCTCCTCCTCTTCCTCCTCCTCCTCCTCCTCCTCCTCCTCCTCCTCCTCCTCCTCCTCCTCCTTTTCTTTGTTGTTGTTTATAGTAATGACGGTGTTGATTTGTTTCAGAATTATTTATTTTATCTACCTATTCACTTATTACCTCCACCTCCTCCTCCTCCTCCTCCTCCTCCTTGTTGTTGTTTGTAGTAGTGGCATTACTTCGTTTTAAAATTACTTATCTATTTACTTATTCATTTACTTATTGCGTGAGTTTTATACATTTAGTTCAATTCAGCATCATTTAGTTCCATTCACCAAGGTCATCTCATGGTCGCCTCAGGGTCAAGGGTCAAGGGCGTGACGGGGCGTGAGTATCGCCTCGTCACTAGCAGAAGGCAGCGGAGTGACTAGCGACGGGGTGTTGATAGTGTGGTGATGGTGTCCGGGCGCAGGGATTAAATAGGGAAAGTGATGCCTCCCTTTACCCAATCACCTTTCACCTGCCACCCTTTCACCCCTTCCCTCGCGTCCCTTCTCCCTTTCTCATTTACTTTCCTTCGTGTCTATTTTTCTTTCTCTATCCCTTCCCTTTATCCGGATTTTCTTTTATCCCCTTCCCTCTCCTTCATTTATCCTTCTAGTCCTCTTAGGGGAGTTTATGGCTTCTCTCTCTCTCTCTCTCTCTCTCTCTCTCTCTCTCTCTCTCTCTCTCTCTCTCTCTCTCTCTCTCTCTCTCTCTCTCTCTCTCTCTCTCTCTCTCGGCATTCGTAATTTTCTCACATTCTTCCTTTCCATACTTCATTATTCGTTCCACTCCTCCTCCTCCTCCTCCTCCTCCTCCTCCTCCTCCTCCTCCTCCTCCTCCTCCTCCTGTGTACACTAGTAAGATGCTGTGTGTGTGTGTGTGTGTGTGTGTGTGTGTGTGTGTGTGTGTGTGTGTGTGTGTGTGGCTAATGGGGCGTCATCGGGCGGGCGAGTCTGTGATTAGAAAGTAGATGCGTCAGTTTGCGTGCGAGGAGGAGGAGGAGAAGGAGGAGGAGGAGGAGGAGGAAGAGGAGGTGGTGGTGGTGGTGGTAGTGACGAGGACAAACCACAAGCAATCAACAACGAACATTAAAAAATAGTAGTAGTAGTAGTAGTAGTAGTAGTAATAGTAGTGGTGGTGGTGGTGGTGGTGGTGTTAGGAAAGGCACCGTGCATTTAGTTCCTTGTACGGTTGAGTGCTTGGCGGTCAGCCCTTCATTAACATACATGCATATCAGGCGCAGGAGGAGGAGGAGGAGGAGGAGGAAGAGGAAGAAAATGGCATATGAAAAGTAAGACGAAAAAAAAAAAAAAGAGAGAGAAATGTGAGAAAACGTACCAGAGAGAGAGAGAGAGAGAGAGAGAGAGAGAGAGAGAGAGAGAGCGGGGGGGTATAACGACCGCTCAACGAACTAGCAATGTAGTGCTTAATTACTGCACTTAATTGTCTCTTGTTGTGTTTTGGCCTCTGCCTCTCACTGGTCTCCCCGTCTCTTTCTCTCCCTGTCGCTTCCTCTCCCTTGTTATTCCCACTTCATCTCTCTTTTTCTGTTTTTCTTTCCGTGTACTCTTTCTCGTCTTCTCTATTATTCTCAATGCATCTTTCTCTTCCTGTCCTCTCTCTCTCTCTCTCTCTCTCTCTCTCTCTCTCTCTCTCTCTCTCTCTCTCTCTCTCTCTCTCTCTCTCTCTCTCTCTCTCTCTCTCTCTCTCTCTCTGGATCTATCTCTTATTCTTTCCTGTGCCTCTTATTTTTCCCTGCCTTGTTTCCTCTCCCACTCCTACTTCTCTCCTCCCGTCCTTCCTTCTTCCTTTAATTTCTTTCTTCCCTCACTCCTTCCCTGCCAGCCTCCTTTAATTTCTTCCCTTGCTTGCTTGCTTGTCATGACGCGACTGTCAAAACGGATGAATTATGCTGATCATTGCCTTTGTTGCTTTCTTCCGAGATGCCAAGATGATTGGATGATAGGAGAATAGCGAGCTTCCTGCTGAGAGAAGGAGGAGGAGGAGGAGGAGGAGGAGGAGGAAGGTCAGAAGATGAAGACAAGGATAAAGGAGGGAAAAAAATCGCTCATGTTTGATAATTTGTTGAGTGGCGGAGGTAAGAGAAGTGGTGTGTTGTGTGATGCATGATGAAAGAAAGACCTGTTTTGTGGTGAGAGGGGAGGCTGAGGTGACCTGGACGTTGTTGTGGGGGGGGGGTTAATGATAGAGTGCCGGAAAACTTCTAGAAAACAACTGCAGCAGCAACAACACATGGGACTAATAGGTACTGAAGTGTTGCCTGGTGTGGGGGCGGCAGGTGTCAGGTGTTAAGTGTCATGTGTCCTTGTGGGTCATTCCTGTGTTTACCTACCGCCTGTGTGTCCCGGGCTGTGGTGTTGTGGTGTTGGCGTGTGGTGCTGGCGGCTGTTGGTGTCCTTGCTGCCATCCTTGAGTTCTTTTTCCTCCTCCCTCCCCCTTTTATTCTTATTCTCCTCCTCCATCTCCACCTCCACCTCCTCTTACACGTGCACACCTCATTACCAAACCACAAGCTGCTGTTTGTAATCCTCTTCTTCGTAATCCTCCTCCTCCTCCTCCTCCTCCTCCTCCTCCTCCTCCTCCTCCTCCTCCTCCTCCTCCTCCTCCTCCTCCTCCTCCTCCTCCTCCTACTACTACTACTACTACTACTACTACTACTACTCACCTGTCCTGCCTCACCTGGCGTCTCGCAGATCAGGACGCAGGTAAGGCTTCGTGCTGCCCGCCGCGTTACCTGATCACTGGGAGGAGGAGAAGGAGGAGGAGGAGGCCACACGGGGATCTGGCGGGGCAAGAATGTGTGAGGGAAGTTAACAGGTTGCTTGCGCCGCTGCCCTCACCCCCTCCCCCCACCATGGGCACAGGAAACGCTGCGGGGTTTGCGCGTGGCAGGACAGGTTGTATGAGGGGCGGGCCATCGGGGGGAGGGTTGTTGGGGCTGGGGTAGGGGGTGGAGGGGCCTTGGCAACTACCCAGCACACTTCAGCCCCCAGCTACAGACTTAATCCACCTGTCCCCCTTCTTTCATGCCCCCTTCCCCTCATCTCTCCCTCCTCATGTCCCCTCACCCCCAACTGCCTCATGTCATCCCCCCACCAACTCCCACCTCCACCGGTCATCCTCATTCAGCCTGCCTCTCTCGCCCCTCCTCCCTCCCTCCCCCTCCAACCTCCCCCTGCATTACGTCCCCCCGTGTCGTCCTCGTGTCCGCCTCGTGCTTGCCCCGCGGTTTCGATTTTTTTTTTTTTTTTTTTCCGCTTACGGTATTTATGTTCGTGTTTTTGTGAGACTATCTCGCAGCCAAATTCTCTCTCTCTCTCTCTCTCTCTCTCTCTCTCTCTCTCTCTCTCTCTCTCTCTCTCTCTCTCTCTCTCTCTCTCTCTCTCTCTCTCTCTCTCTCTCTCTCTCTCTCTCTCTCTCTCTCTCTTTCTCCAGCCACGGCGCCCCTCGCACACGGGAAGCATTGCGGGGCGGCGCCAGACTGCACACACCTCCCCGCCGCCTCCCGTCCTGCCGGAGACTCGAGGCGGGATATCCTCTACTGATGACTTCGGCGGGTCGAGGCAAAGTGGGGCGGTGCTCACAGATCCCCTGAGGAGGTTGCGACGCGAGATAACGAAGAAATAACACGAGAGAATGAAAGACCCAGCATCACTGTACCCGGATTGTACTTAATGGCAGGAATCTAGAAGGAAATGTTGGAAGTAAAAATTTGTACTGACACAAAAAAACGGCATTAGGAGGAATGAATAGCAATCACCAGGGTAAGCAGGAGCGCCAAGGCAAGGGAATGTGAGCCACCCATTGCCTGGCGTGGCTTGAGGCAGACTGTGATCGCGCCGTGAAGATTCGACCTAAGATAAGACCCGAGCGAGATGCATCACCCGAGGGACGCCTGCGAGGAAGGAGGACGAGGAAGAAGAGGAGGAGGGGGAGGGGGAGGGGGATGACGAGTAAGAGGAGGAGGAGGAATAAGAGGATAAGGACGAGGAGGAGGAGGAAGAAGAGCATAGGCGCCAAGAACGAGAAGGAGGAGAGGGACGACGAGGAGGAGGAAGAAGAGGATAGAGACTAGGAGAACGAGGTGAGAGACGAGGACGAGGACGAGGAGGGGGAGGAGGAAGAGGAGGAGGAAGAGAGGGATGAAGAGGAGGAAAAATACAAAGGAATACAAAGGAAAGCCAAACAGCAACAGACCTCTAGGCCCTTGCAAGGCTGTTTGGTAACTACTAACTTGCTCCAGGACAGAGAGACAGGACAGCAGAGGAGGAGGAGGAGGAGGAGGAGGGAAGGGATCAGAGGACCGACCGCCCACCGCAGGAAAGGAAAGAGGAGGAAGAGGAGGACCTGACCACCTCCTCCCCTTTCCCTCCCCCCAGCAGGGACACCAGCAGACCCTGACAACATCCCTGAAAGGCCCTGACGCGGCTAATGGTGCGGGCGGTGAGGGCCATTTGAAGGGACGCGGGACCGGGGAGGCAGGAGGGAGTGGGTCGCCGGTCACACCTGGCCCCCCAATCACCCCCGCGACCCCCAGCAGGAGGCGACAATGGGCGGCGTGTCCTGTGATTGACACTCCGGGGCACTGAGCACATCCCCTGGGGGCGTGGAGGGAGGAGAGGGGGGATAGGGGGTAGGGATGGGACACTTAACATCCTCCTTCCCAAAATCTCTCTCCCCTGGTCTCCCTTCCTCTCCCTCTCCATCATCCCCTGGGGGCGTGGAGGGTGGGGGGAGGGAGAGAGGGCGTGGAGGGGACACCAAACATCCTCTCTGCCCATTCCTGCCACTGTATTCTCCCCAAATCTCTTCCTTTCCTTTGAATACTTCTATTTTCTTTTCCCTTTTCTCCATCTCAGTATTTAGAATTCAGTCACTTTTTTTTCTCTCTCTTCTTCCTCTTTCTTCTTCCTCGCACTCCTTGTCTTCCTTCTCCTTCTGTCATCACCTTCCTCTTCTCCAATTACCAATGTATTCTTCCTCTTCCCCTTTTCCCTCCATCTTAATTCATACTTCAACCTCATCTTTCCCTTCTTCCGTCACCTCTTCCTCCTTTCTCTTCCTTCTCTTCCTCTTCTTCCCCCCCTTGGTCTCCCGTCCTCCATCCTTCCTTGTATATACACGAATACCTCTCCGCTACCCAACCCTCCCTCCCTCTCTCCCTCCTCCCCCTGTCCCTCCCCCCGCCCCGCCGCTCGCGATCAATTTGTACTCAACCCGCAGGGACGAGGCAGTTTATCGCCCCGTCGTGTAGTGGGTAGGAGGGCGGGGGAAAGGAGGAGGGGGAGGGGGAGGTGAAGAGTAAGGGGGCGTGTGGCAGGGGACGAGCCGTGAAAGGGAAAATGGGAAGAGGAAAGGGATGAAGGAAAACGAGAAGGGGGGAGCAAAGCGGAGGAGGTAGAGATGGAGAAGAGGAGGAGGAGGAGGAGGCCAAATTTAGAGCCTCGACTGCCACGACCTTTAAGAGAGAGAGAGAGAGAGAGAGAGAGAGAGAGAGAGAGAGAGAGAGAGAGAGAGAGAGAGAGTAAATAAAAAGAACACAAACTTACATACAGACAAACACTTGTAGGAAAGGGAAGAAAGGAAGAGAAATAGAAAAATCGCAAAATGAAGGAGTGAATAGTGAAGAAATTAAACAAACCCATTAATGGATTGGTCAGCATTACCCATTACTTGCCTTCCAGTACTATTAAGGTGAGGGGTGAGGCGAGGGATGAAGGGAGGGAGGGAAGGGGTGGGTAGGATGGAGGGAGAAGAAGGGGTGGGTGTAAATATGGACTTGAAAATGCGATTGGTGACATTAAGTGAGGGAGAGCAGAGTGTTGGTGATTGCTCTCTCTCTCTCTCTCTCTCTCTCTCTCTCTCTCTCTCTCTCTCTCTCTCTCTCTCTCTCTCTCTCTCTCTCTCTCTCTCTCTCTCTCTCTCTCTCTCTCTCTCTCTCTCTCTCTCTCTTTACTAGGATGATCAGAAATTACGAAAAATTGTTTAGTGTTATTGTGTTTATTATTATTATTATTATTGTTATTATTATTATTATTATTATTATTATTATTATTATTATTATTATTATTATTATTATTATTATTATTATTAACACCATTATTTTCTCTTTTCCAGGTGAGTGGACAGGTGTCGGTGGCAATTGGATGCGTGCGCAGGTGTGGCGGTGCGGGTAGAGTCAATCCACTTCACTCGTTTTTTTATGTGGAATCTGGTTATTTCCTTTATATTCTTGGAAGAAGCGATGGTGGTGGTGGTGGACGTGTGGAGGCATGTCTTACCTCCTTGTCCCTTGTTCCCCAGCCAGTATTCTTAAACAGTCATCCCCTTTTCTGGTAAACTCTGGAACTCACTGCCTGCTTCTGTATCTCTCCTTCCTATGACTTGAACGCTTTTAAGAGGGAGGTTTCAAGACACTTATCCTTCAGTTTTGACGATTCTTTTCGATCTCTCGGGACTGCCACTCCGAATGGGCCTTTTTTTCGCACTTTTTCTTACCCTTGGACAGTGCCACTCTTAGTCCTTGTCCCTCGTCCCCTTAACTGATCGCCATTGGTGCCTCATTCCGTGACCTAATGGAGGCACTGAAGGAGAGAGAGACCGAAGACGTGGGAGAAAGGAAATGTTTGTGGTTGTGGTGGTTGTGGTGGAGGAGGAAGAAGTGGAGGTAATTATGTGATGATAAGAAATGATGGCGAGTGGTGAGAGCAATTAGGGACCAACCACCTACACACACACACACACACACACACACACACACACACACACACACACACACACACACACACACACACACACACACACTGGAGGCAGAGAAGAGTTGGAGGGAAAGACTCAAGAAATGAAGTTCAGGTTATCAATAAAGTGTTCCCTCCCACTTAATCTGTAAAAATCACTCTATAAGCCCCATAATTTTAAACAAGCCGTGGTTATCCTTTGAAATGCTGATGATAACATGGCTCACTTTTAATTCACATTCACACCTAAAACTAACCTAGATAACAGCCATACCTAACTTAACGTAATTCATATAATCATTTAACTTAATTCATAACCATACCAAAAGTAATTAATGTTGTAAAATGACATACTCGGTGATAAAGGTAAAAAGATTATCGAGGAGTGAAAGGAATAAACACACACACACACACACACACACACACACACACACACACACACCTCAGAGGGAAGATAGCCACATAGCAGTGGTTGGTCTCGTCAAGGCTGGTGATGTCAATTAGTAATCCGATCTCTTGTCTCGCCACACACTCTGTCTACTGATCCTAAAGCTTTGCAGTGTCCGATTCCCTGTTAGTGGTGGCCTGACTCCTGCACCTGTTGGCTGAGCGTTGTGGTTGTCCTTTGTAAACAGTGACACAGAAATAATAAAGGGTAAAAGATGTAATTGTAAAAAACTGAAAGTAGATAAGATGGTGAAGAATAAAAAATGAATTAGTATAAATGGATAATGAAAAGGTGTTGTTTGTATGGGAACGCACACACACAAAAATATTAGAATAGAAAGTTTTTTTTCTTTGCCACAGGAGAAACTCTATGGCAGAAAAAAAATGTCTTAAAGTGGTAAATATTCACACTAAATAAGTATTGTTTTGTATGGACACACACAGAAGTATGGATTTTATGTTAATTGTGTGTGTTGTTGTTGTTTTTTTTTTGTTTTTTTTTACGAAAGAAGACTTGAGGACAAAAAAAAAGTAAAAACTTGTAATTATAAGAAAGAAAAAGTTTTTGACAATAAAAAATAAGAGGACACTGATTATGAGAAAAAATATTCGAACAATGAAAAAAAAATATATGAAAAAATAACACTGATTATAAGAAAAATATTTGAAAAGCAATGAACTAAAAACAATGACACTAATAAGAAAAAAAAACCGAAAACAAAGTAAAAAAGAAAAAAGTTACACACCTGACCCACAATTCAATAACACCTAGGAAACCCCAAAGCAGTCACAAAACTAATAGTTTGCTCCCGAGTCTCTTCCCCTTCCGTCCCTCCTTCCCCGCAACACGCGACCCGAAACGGTGCCAAGATTTCCATTCCATTGGTATTCGCTTCAGTCTGCGGTGCGTGGGAAGGCTGCAGCGACCGTGGCCTGTCTGCGACTGCGTTGGTTAATCTGTGATAGTGGCAGAGGAATGTGGAGTGTGTTTCAAGACCGACCTCATTCTGAAACACTCCTGCAGCGCATCTCCACTACACTCAAGACTCAGGTAGAAGTTACGCGTGTTTTTTTTTATTTTTTTAAGTGTGTTTTAATGGTTATAGTGACAGATTAACAAGATTTCTACATTATTTTAACAGGAGGAACGCTCTTGAGAACCCGGTTAGTTATCTCTGTGGCCTTTGAAAACAATCGTGATGAGAGAGCAAAGCTTTTCAGAATACGGGTCTGTGGTGTGGCTGTGCTGTCTTGTGTTGTGGTGGTGCTGGTGGTGGTGGTAGTGGAAAAATATGGGATGTTGTGATGCTGTGGTGGTGATGATGGTAGAAGAATGTGGGGTGTTGTGATGCTGTGGTGTATCTACGTTTTTTTTTTTTTTTTTTTTTTTTTTTTTTTTTTTTGTGTGTGTGTGTGTGTGTGTGTGTGTGTGTGTATGTGTGTCAACTGATGGCGCCAAACTTACTCTAGTCTTGCTCTTCCTACTGTTCTTCCTTCAGCATTGCAAGGGGTAAAAAAAATTGTTGTTGTTTGGTTTTCCCTCGTAATCCCTCGTAATCCTCCTCCTCCTCCTCCTCCTCCTCCTCCTCCTCCTCCTCCTCCTCCTCCTCCTCCTCCTCCTCTTCTCCTTGTTTCTCCCTCCCTTTCGTAGTTGTGTTGTATCTTTCTTACGTAAAAGGCTACAGAAAGACAGAAAAAGTCCACTGTAGAAGCCGGTCCCCAGAGAGTAGAGCCAAAAGTGTTAACCGAAATTAGAGAAGCGTCTTGACACCACACTTGAAAGAATTCGAGTCATAGGGAAGGAAAATTCAGAAGGAGGCAAAGAGTTTCAGAGTTTACCAGTATCCTCTCTGTTTCTCTCACGCCCCACCCTTACCATTCAGTGTTCCTACATAAACAGAAGCAGGTACATAAACAGGCAGGTAATTCCGTAATCTTTTCTGCTTTTCTTACTCCCTCTACTTACCTGTCACTACTCCTAAGTAAAGGGTTAAATACAGAAGCAGGCAGGGAGTTTTAGAGTTTACCAGTATCCTCTGCTTTTCTCATTCTCTATTCTTACCTCTCTGTGTTCTTAAAGGTGACCAGTTTAGTTTATCAGTATTCTATCTGCTTTTCTCACTCTCTCTTCTTTCTTACCTGTCTGTGCTCGTAGATAAAGACAATGCATTTTGTCTTCGAGGGTGTTCTTGGGTGTTCTTGGTGGTGGTCAGGTCGTGGCAAGTGTCCTCAGGTATTTTCAGGTGTGGTGGGTACCCTGGCGTGCCTCAGGGAAGGGTTGGGACCACACGCGTTATTCCTTCAAGATTTCACTTTGTTTTTTGTGAAGCTTGTGGTTGCCTCCTCCTCTTTTTTTTTTTTTTTTTTCTTCCCTCCTCTTGACCTTTCCTTTTCTCCTTCCTCCTCCTTTTCCTTCTTCCGTTCTTCCTTGCTTTCGTTCCTCCTCCTTCTCATCAACTTTCCTCCTTCCTCCTGCTTATCCTTCTTCTTTTCCTTCCTCTCTTCTTCAATCCTTCTTCCCTCCTCTTCATCTTTCCTCCCTTTTCCTCCTTCTTACCTTTCCACCCTTCTTTCCTTCCTGTCCCTTTACCCTTCATCCCCCCCTCCCTCTTTCCTCCCTTGTCCTTACTTCCCTTCATCCCTCACTCCTTACCCTCTCCCTCTTTCCTCTCTACCTTTCAGCACCCATTGTACCTTACCTTTTGTTTTCTTCTTTGCGTCCTTTTTTTTTTTTCATCACCCTCCCTCCCTCCCTCCTTACATCCCTCGCTCCTCCTCCCTGACAGCCACGGACAGCATCTACAGGAGTGTCAGATCAGAGGGCGCATCTTGTGTCGCTAGTGGGTCGCCAGTTAAAGAGACTGAAGGAAGGAAAGGGATTGAAGGGCGGAAGGAGAAGGAAGAGGTGGAAGAGGATGGGAAGGGGAATTGAGGTGTAGAGATGGAGAGGAAGGGAAGAGAAGGAAGGAGAAGGAAGAGGTGAAAGAAAGAATAAGAAGAAGGGAGGGACAATAGTTTCTAGGGAAGGAGAAAGGAGAAGGAAGAGGTGAAAGAAGAAGGAAAAGAAGAGTTTAAAGTGTAAATATAGTTTGAAAGAAAGGGAAGAAAAAGAATAGCAGTTAGAATAGAGAAAGGTGATGAAAGATGAAGGAAATAGGACGAACAAGAAGGAGGAGGTGAAAGAAGGAGGAAAAGAAGAGATTGAAGTGTGAAA
>NC_087172.1:2935000-2940000 GCF_035594125.1 Scylla paramamosain | reverse complement strand
TCTCTCTCTCTCTCTGGCCTCGACGTGAAGTGGTAAATAAAGATGACTGTGTGAGGTGACTTCCTCCTCCTCCTCCTCCTCCTCCTCCTCCTCCTCCTCCTCCTCCTCCTCCTCCTCCTCCTCCTCCTCCTCCATTCCTTCTCTTCAGTCAGTTTTATCACCGTATCATCTTCCATTTCCTCTTTCATTTCTTTCACACTTTTTTTTTCCACCCAAAGCTTCAAAGTCTTCTTAATGGGCGTCACGTGGGGCGGAGGAAAAGTGGAGGTGGAGGGAATGGAGGGGAAAATGGCGGGTGTTTGCTCGTAAAGTTTGTTCAGTGTTCGAAAGTTGAGCATTGAAGTAATAGTCTTGGTGGGGAAGGAAGGGCACAGGTAGTAGGGAGAAAGGTGGAGATGCTTGTCTGGGGGTAGAGGAGTAGGAGCTGTGGAGGACTGTGGAGGGAAGGAGAGAGGGAGTGTGGTTCTCTTGATGGTGGCGAAGGTGTGGAGGGAAGGAAGGTAGAAGGGAGGGAAGTATACCTCTTATAGCTTTGGAGGAAGGGAGTCTGGTTTTTATGGTTGGGCGCTGTGGAAGGAAGGCGTGAAAGAAGGGAAGTATGCCGCCTCTTTGCTGTGGAGGAAGGGAGGGCGTTCTGTTCTGGTGGCGAGGCAGTGGAGGGAAGGTAGGAAGCAGGGAGGGAGGTATGCCACTTCTAGACTGGTGAGGGCGGGGCCGCCTCTCAGTGCCGCCAAGCAAACATTGAGGCACCGCAGCGTTGTGGCGGGAATGGCGCCCTCGCTGCCTCTCCTGCCACAGGTAAACACTTCTGCGTCACAAAAAACGGAGAGTAGAGGGGCGCTTCGTCATCGTGGCCGCCCTCAGGAGTGCACGGCCCGCCAGGTGTTATGTGGCATCCCCACTCCCTCCCCGCCACCTGTCTGCAGCCCCTCCTGAAGGCGGCCACGCTCGCCCTCGCCTCACGCTTCATCTTCGTATTCTGAAACACTTATGCGCCGCACCTTCATCGCTTTCAAAGGCTTTAGTTGAAGTTACTCGAGTTTTTAAGTGAGTTTTTATTGTTCTAGTGACAGATTAACAAGATTTCTACATTATCAACAGCAGAAACACTCTTGAGGATCCGAATAATCATCTCTGTGGCTGTTGAAAATAGTCTTGGTGAGAGGGCAAAGCGTTTCTGAATGCTGGCCTGACACTCACTAGCGTTACTTTGGAGTCGAGCACAAAAAGGCGACCAAAATATCATCACACGAGGCTGAATGTTATGGGAGTTTTACGGAAAGATTCTCCTTTACAGCCGAGACGGAGGAGGAGGAGGAGGAGGGAAAATGTTTGTGGTAGGAAGTAGTGGCTGAGGAGGGAAGGTGTAGTGCGAGGAAGGAAATGCCTCATAGACACATTCTCGAATAAAAAAGACTGCCTCAGCGACACCGTTTTCTCCACACGCGTCTTTCCTCTTGCTTGTGTGTGTGTGTGTGTGTGTGTGTGTGTGTGTGTGTGTGTGTGTGTGGAGGAATGTGGGGCAGGAAATGGCACGTTTATATGACACGCTTGTACTTGTACGTTTTAACTGAGATGCATAGGAAGACTCGCCACACCAGAAACATTAGTGTATTCAGATGTGTACTTATGCTGGGAAGAAGAAAAAAAAAGCTATATAAAGTATTTGGTGTTAAGGTATATATATTTATGCAAAGAAAAGAAAAAAATAGATGAGTAGATAACTAAACTTTGTATTGGTTGTGCGATGCAGTAGAGAATATCAAATTATATTAGTTTTATTTTCATTTTAATTATTATTTCTCCATCAAAAAGACGATTGGATTGGCACTCGTGGGAAGCGGTGTGCTGGGGGATGGAGGAGGGGATGGAGGAGCGGATGGAGGGAGGGATGGGGGGTGGAGGAGGGGAAGGAATGGCTGAGGAGATACAAAAGAATACAAACATCAACATACCTTGAGGTCCTTACTAGGTTGTTTGTGTAACTGTCCTAACGCTAACCATTGGAAGTGACAGGCTAGAGGTGTACAAGAGACAGGCTGGAGATGTGGAGGAGACAGGATGGAGATGTGGAGAGGACAGATTGGAAATGTGGAGGAGACAGGCAAAAGATGTGGAGAGAGGCTAGAGATGTGGAGAAGACAGGGTAGAGATGTGGAGACAGCCTGGAGATGTGGAGGAGACAGATTAGAGATGTGGAGGACGAGCGGAAGGAAGTGGAGAAAGCTGTGGTTTGGTGGAGTGAGGTAGAGTTTTAGAAGGCAATAAACAAGAAGATGATGTCGTGGTGTTGACAGTGACATCACCACCACCACAATCACCACCACCATACCCACCACCACCACCACCGTCACACCTGCAGCAGTGAGCGTGTGTTGTGCCGTGATCTGCGAGTTTTGGGGTGTGGGGAATGCTGGGATGGGGGAAAGACTGTGGTAGTTGAAATACGATAGGTTTGATAGGCGTATGAGTGGCTGGGTTGGAGAATGGGAGAATAGAGGTAGTTAGGTTAGGTTAGGTGTTGGGTTAAGCTAGATTAGGTGTTGGGATTAGATTAGGTTAGGTGCTGGGGCGTTGTGATGCTGGGATGAGGCGAGAGAAAGGAGGTGGGACACTGGAGGGAAGGGCCAGGAGGGAGTGAGGGGAAGAGGAAACCCCGACGACACACAGGTAGTGGTAGTGGTGGTGGTGGTTGTGGTGGGCGGCTTGCCAGTTCCATCTAGGACAGCGCCACGCCCCCAGCGACACCCTGTACACCCCCACGCCCTCACTATTCCACACCCCAACCACTTAGGCAGACCCAGCACGCCAGCTTTACTAATACAAGATGGGGGCGAGAGAGCGAAGAGCTGTCACGTGATACGCCTCAAGAAACACATTAAAAATCCAACGTAATCCTTTTAAAAATCCAACTAACCCTTTATAATTCAACCTAACCCTTTAAAACTCCAACCTAACCCTTTAAAAATCTCAGTCCCTTAAAATCCAACGTAATCTTTAAAATCCAACGTAATTAAAGGATTAGATTGGATATTAAAGACCAGGTTGTTTTTTTAAAGGATTTTGCTGCATTTTAAAGGGTTAGGTTGGAATGTAAAAGGGTTGGGATAGAATTTCAAAGCTAAGGACGCCAGCGATGATAGTGTGAGTGAGAGAGAGAGTGAGCGTGATCCTGGGCGTGGTGAGCGGTGCAGGTGGCGGCGGCAGCAACCCGACCCTACGCATTCGTGACAGCCTTCTACTGCCTGGAGACCCTCCCATTGTGTCGCGGCGCCCAGGAACACGCGGCCGGTAGCGGTGGGAAGAGCCTTGTCCTTCCGTCCCACGCCCTGGATAGACGCGCCCCTGCCGGCATTCCCTCCCCTGAGTGCGTGGGTGAGGGGAGGAGATTAAGAACAAGAACAAGAACGAGAAGAAAAAGGAGGAGGAGGAAGAAAAGATGATTATGTAGCTAGAGTTACTTAAAGTTGCAAAAATAAACAGGCCATAACAGACCTTGCGGATTTCACGAGATGACCTGACCTAGGATACTAAGAGAAGGAACAGAGAGAAGAGGACAAGGAAGAGGTGGAGGAGATAGTTATGTAGTACGAGTAGCTATAGTAAGAGTAGGGAGAAAAGGGGAAAGAAACACAAACAAAAAAAAAAGGAAAATAAAGAAAAAATCAAATAAAGATAGAAAGAAAACATCAGAAATTTTATAAGACACAGAAACCTTTCAAGAATAAGAAAAAAGAAAAAAGTGTGATAGAGACAAATGGAGGTAATTTAGAGAAGAAGAGGAAGAGAAAGACACAAAAACACAACAGATAAGGAAGAGAAGGAGGAGGATGTAAGGAGGAAAGATGAAGAGAGAGAGAGAGAGAGAGAGAGAGAGAGAGAGAGAGAGAGAGAGAGAGAGAGAGAGAGAACAAAATGATAGGTTAGAGAAAAGAGGAAGAGAGGGAGAGGACGGGTCGTTGGAGGGAAATTAGTGGTTAGGGAAAGAAGGGGGAGGGAAAAGAGAAGGGCGGAGGGAAAATTAGAGATAAGGAGGAGGAGGAAGAGGAAGAGGGAAGCTGATGGAGGGACGCGCCTAAATGAACACGAAAGGTAATGAAACAATTGATAGAGAAGAGGAAAGTGGACAAATTAACAGAGAGAGAGAGAGAGAGAGAGAGAGAGAGACGACTAGCTGGCGAAGGGAAGAAAAGGGATGAAGTTTGAGCTGGAGGAGGAGGAGAAAGAGAGGAGAAGAAGCAGGAGGAGGAGGAGGAAAGGGAGATATCTCGGTCAAGATAAGGGGAAAAGAGCAAGAAGAAAAATATGAGGAGGAGGAGGAGGAGGAGGAGGAGGAGTTCTCGCTGAGTAATGATCAAAGACTCGACCAGATGTTGGCGGCTCCTCAGGTTACCAGGGAGGAGGAGGAAGAGTACACACACACACACACACACACACACACACACACACACACACACACACACACACACACACACACACACACAGCCATTATTATCACCAGAAGCGATAAAAATACACAGCACCCAACGTACCCTGTGTTACATACCTCCTCCTCCTCCTCCTCCTCCTCCTCCTCCTCCTCCTCCTCCTCCTCCTCCTCCTCCTCCTCCTCCTCCTCCTGGATTCCTTTCAGCTATGATTTACTTCTCATTCAGCGTTAGTCTGATCTATTTTTCGTTTGTATGAGAGAGAGAGAGAGAGAGAGAGAGAGAGAGAGAGAGAGAGAGAGTGTGTGTGTGTGTGTCCTATGACGGCTGTTCCATTCTTATCATTGTATGTGTGTGTGTGTGTGTCTGTGTGTGTGTGTGTGTGTGTGTGTGTGTGTGTGTGTGTGTGTGTGTGTGTGTGTGTGTGTGTGTGTGTGTGTGTGTGTGTGTGTCAGTAATTCAGTATCATCACAAAAATATATATTAACTTTTATTATTCAACATGAGATCGAGTTTCACGTGTCAGTCCGATGATATGTTTCTCTTCAGATTTTGTTTATTGTTTAGAAGCAT
>NC_087172.1:2897500-2930000 GCF_035594125.1 Scylla paramamosain | reverse complement strand
TCCTCCTCCTCCTCCTCCTCCTCCTCCTCCTCCTCCTCCTCCTCCTCCTCCTCCTCCTCGTATCAATTTGATCCTATAATCGTTTGTGGTTTGGTATCCATCTCCCCCTACTCTCTCTCTCTCTCTCTCTCTCTCTCTCTCTCTCTCTCTCTCTCTCTCTCTCTCTCTCTCTCTCTCTCTCTCTCTCTCTCTCTCTCTCTCTCATGGTATTGTGATGTCTTGGATGAATGTGTAAATTTACGAGAGAGAGAGAGAGAGAGAGAGAGAGAGAGAGAGAGAGAGAGAGAGAGAGAGAGAGAGAGAGAGAAAGTACTGAAGAGGTGGTTAGCAGGATACACATGAAGAGGAGGAGGAGGAGGAGGAGGAGGTGAAGATAAGGGAAGATCAGAGTGAGTGAGAGAGGGAGGGAGGGAATGTAACAGAAGATAGATTTTGTGAAGAAGAGAGGTACAAATGGCAAGGAAGATGTCACGTAGAGAGAGAGAGAGAGAGAGAGAGAGAGAGAGAGAGAGAGAGAGAGAGAGAGGTGGGGGCGCTCACTGACTAATGGTCCTGCTCATGTAACACATCATTGTTCGACTCTTGACCAGCAGGGGCACAGGAAACGCAGGTAACAGTGCAGGTGTTTATTCACAGAAGGTGTGAACAGAAGGCTGGAGGTAGGTGATCTCCCGGCGTCAGGCCGCGCACTTCCACTTAACACTTATGACTGAAGCCTAGCTCGTTCACTCATACACGTATTCATGCCTCACACAAGTCTCGCTCATTCACTCGTTCACACAACTAGCTAACAACCACACACCTCCCCCGAGACATAAGGAAGATTCCTTATCTTTGTTATGGCTACCGTAACACATGAAACAAAGTTACAATGATTGAAGTACAGAAAACACGGTACATATACACAAAACAAACACAGCGTACAATGAACACGTACGACTAATCGTAGGTGCTACGGTGCCACCGCACCTGCAGTCGTCTCGGCTCCCTACGCTGTCGGCTGCTTCGACGCTCTGGTTGCTCTCGGCCACGGTGTACCCCGTTACCCTGATGCTCCGGGCTGCCGGGATGGTGGTGTTCCTCGTGACCCTGATGCTGAAGCGCTGCACCGCCATGAGCGGTGTGCTGCTCGACAGGAAGGGGAGCAAGAGGTCTGTGTGGGCGTAGGTGTCTTCTATTACGCCACATCACGCGACCGCTGCCCATCTTGATGAGGTAGTCTCTCCTTCGCCCAACAGCCACGATGACACCCAGGCGATCCCAGAGGCCTGTCGTGTGATCTTGAACGTCGACGTGGCCACCGAGGTGCAGGAGAGGAAGAGTACGGGCGGACGCGTCGTGGCGAAGTTTCGCTTTCTTCCTCAGTCGCTCTGCCTTGGCGTCGCACTCATCAGCAGCGCGCTGCCACTGCTGAGCGTAAGAGCGATGATGAGCCGGGACACAGGACCTCATAGGATGACCGAAGAGGACTTGTGCTGGTGATCGCCCTTCCGCCCTCGGAGTGTTGCGCAGTTCCAGCAACCCGCGAGCGAACGCATCCTCGTCCAGGTGTCCCTGCTGTGTGGTCGTGAGGATCAGCTTCTTCACGGACTTGACCGCTGGCCTCGGCGTGACCATTGGAGCGTGGATAATGAGGTGAAGATACACGATGCTCCACCCCCCATCGAGCCAGGAAGCGCCGTACCGATGAAGAAGTGAACTGCGGTCCACCGTCAGTCCTCAGGAGAACAGGCACGCCCGTGTCGGCGAACACACCCCGAAGGACACGAACGAGCTGATCAGCCGATGCTGGACGTGAGCATGCAGACACGTGAGGCCACCCAGACAAGCGATCTACATACACGAGGTATGTACGGCCTGCTGCGTGGAAGTAGTCTGCAGAAACTGACTCAAACACCCTGCTGGGTGTGTCCGTGTCCTGCCAGAGAGGTTCGTTGGCTTGGCTTGGTAGGAGTGGACGGCATAGTGAGCATCCAGAAACGACGTTCTCAACGTCTCTGTCCATACCAGGCCAGTACACCGTTTGTCGGGCCCGTCGCTTGGTGCGCTCCATCCCCTGATGACTGTCATGGAGTCGCTCTAGTGTTTCTCGGCGGAGGCTGTGAGGAATAAGAAGCCTCGGCCCGTAAACCACCAGGTCGTCGTCTACGGCCAGCAGACTGCGCACCGGCCAGTACGTACGCAAGCGGTGATCGAGGTCGTGGCAATGATCAGGGAAGCCCTCGATGATGACGTTCTTGAGCAAGCAGTACTCCCCGTCTCTTGCTGCTGCGGCACGTACCATTTCCACAGTCTGATCCTGGAGTGGTGCTAAGCGGACGCCGTCCTCATTGGTGGCAGATAACGCTGAGATGACCGCTGAGTGGAGAGGGTCGAGGTCACCAGAAGTAGCAGCATCCTCTTCCTCCACTGGGTCCTGTACTGGAGCACGTGAGAGGGCGTCGGGCACACAGTGTGTCGATCCCTTTTGCCAGCTTGCTGTGAAAGAATACTGAGCAAGCTTCTCCCTCATGCGCTGCAGCCGCAGGTTCTCTATTTCTCCCAACAACTTGCTATTGAGGAGAGGTATCAGCGGGCGGTGGTCGAGCACTAGATCGAAGTGAGGGAGTCCTTTCAGGTAGGTGCCACATTTCCTGACTGCCCAGACGATTGCAGCCATTTCCAACTCTATTACTGCATAGCGGCTCTCTGTGTCTGTAACAAATCTTGACCCGCATTGCACCATCTTCCACTGGTCACTGTGCTTCTGCAGGAGAACGAATCCAAATCCGTGCATCCTTGAGGCGTCAGTCTGTAGCATCGTTGGTAATGATGGGTCGAAGTATGCCAAGGACAGGTGGGCTGACGAGACACTGTTTCACCTTCTCAAACGCCTCTTCATGGTTAGGAGACCCAGCACCAACTGTTCTTCGGGCGTAAGAGATCTCTGAGGGGTTGTGCAGCTGCAGCCACAGCAGGAGAAAAGCTTCCAAGCTGGTTTTGTAAGACCCATGAATGATCGTAAGTCGGTGATGTGCTGTGGTCGTGGGAAGTCAGAGATTGCCTTAACTTTCTTTGAGTCTGTCGTGTAGCCTTGTCCAGAAACAGAGTAACCACAGTAATCTACCACTCTTTCCGCGAATGTAAACTTCTGTGGGTTGAGAGTGATGCCGTGCTGGTCACACCGCCGCACAATCTGAATGACATGGGCTAAGTGCGCACTGTAGGTGGAGTCATAGGCCAGGATGTCGTCCACGATCTTGATGGTGTTAGGTATGTCGCCGAGAGCTTGGTCTCCTCGACGGTTATACTCGTCTCCAGACGAGACGAGACCCATAACCCGCTCGCCGAAACTTGTACCGACCCCAAGGTGTCTATGAAGCAGGTTAAATCCTGGTCTTCTTCTCTAATGGGGACTTGAAAATACCCCATCTTGGCATCAAGAGTGGTGAACCAAACTGCTCCGGTCCCGATCGAGGCGATGGCGTCATGAGGTGAGCGCACTGGATACACGGGCCTCTTCACGTAACGGTTGAGTCGTGTCAGGTCAACACACAGCCTTACACCAGATGTCTTTTTTGGGACAGGCACGATGGGGTGGCACCATGCCGTAGGGTAGTCCACACTCTCGATGATTCCCTTGTTAAGCAGCTCTTCCAACTGGCTCTTAATTTCTTCACGCCAATTGTAAGGGATTGTACGAGATGCTGTTACGGCGAAGGGTCGAGCGTCGTCTGTCAACTCGATGGCCATGGATCCACCAGCCATTGCACGTAAACCTTCCTTTGCTTCGAAGACGCTGGGAAAGGCCTTGATCACAGCAGCAGCGTGCCCCGCACGCTGCTGTGGCGTTGGGTCGTAGGAATGAGGCCAGCTGATCACTTCTGTGGGCGTAGATAGAGGTGGCTGCGAGGCGGTCGGGTACTTGATGGAGCTGTTGCCGGTGTGCTGTTCTTCCCTGCGTAGCGGTCGGATTTGAGCCGGAAAATCTTCGGGGAGGATTCCGAGAGCGATGGAATCGTACCAGCTAAGCAGCGCCCCCTTCACCTCCTTCACCACGCTCACAACAGTCTCAGCTTCCCTGTCGCCCAGTTGCAAGTGCGACGAGAAAGTTCCTACACAGGTGAGGGGGTGATTACCGGCAGCATAAAGTCCATCACCATCAGCGGGCGCCAAGCTGGAGGGCGGGATTCCAAGGAGTGTTGCCGCGTCGAGGCCAATAACGGTCGTTTCGGCCCCAGAGTCAGGAGTCCACGTAATCTTGTCTCTTCCAGCGGGATGTGTGGCGGTAATGAGCACCTGGGGGGCGCAGGTCGTGCCGTCACCGTCTTTGTGTATACGCCTGATAAGAGCTGGTATACACTGGCACTGGCTCCCCGCCTCGGGCCTGCACCGCGATGAGAGAGACAGTTGAGGAACTCCTCGAAGCTCCTCGTCGTTTCCTCACTGTCTGCTGACATACACTCGCAAAATGCCCTCTTTTCCCGCAGTTACGACACACTTTATCTATTGCCTGGCATCCCCTTTTGTCACTGCGACAATCTTTGCCACAACGATAACAGCCCGTGGGGCTTGAGCCCCCGAAACTGCCCTTCCTGTAGTTCGAGACAGCGTTCACACCATGGCTCGAAGAGTGAGAGCCGCCCCTTAGTACTGCACTACACTGGTTAGCGCTCTCTGATGCTCTGCAAATATCTATGGCGTTTTCAAGGGTGAGTTTCTTGTTTTCCAGCATGTCGTTTCAGAGCCACTTCGTCTCGTGTCCCAACGACAATTCTGTCACGCAGCTGATGGTTTATGCACTGGTCGCAAAAGTCACAGAAATTGGCGATTTCCTTTACAGCACATAAAAAGTCGTCAAAACCTTCTTGCGTTTCTTGCACGCGGGAGTAGAAGTCTCTTCTATCCATGATGATGTTGCGCTGGCTTCGCAGGTACTCACACATTGCATCGAGGATGGTTCTTAACTCCGCGTCTCTCGGTAAGCTTATCCCGTAGCGAAGTGTACGGGTCCACTCGTCGTCTAGGACAGCAGCGAGTGCCGCCCTCTGCTCAGCCAGGGAGAGACAGTCTATCCTGGCGAGGGTTACGTATCCTTCAAACTTATGGCGCCACGTGTCGAACTCACGTAAAGATGCTGACGCCGTTAAGTGAGGAATGATGGTGGCGGACGTCGGGAACCTCGCGCCCTGGGTAGACGTGCTGCGGGCTGTGGTTTCGCCTTCATTGCTCGCCGTGGTGCGACTGGGAGCTTGTGTCCCCACTCTCTCCAGCAGCTGGGTTAAACGCTCCTCGCGAGCCTGACTCTGCTCCGACTGTCGCGCTAGCAGGGCAGCCAGCGCCTCCAACTGCTTCTCCATTCTGCGCCGTACCCACTGCAGCCTTGTCCTTATCCTACTCACTGCGCCATGTTCGACTCTTGACCAGCAGGGGCACAGGAAACGCAGGTAACAGTGCAGGTGTTTATTCACAGAAGGTGTGAACAGAAGGCTGGAGGTAGGTGATCTCCCGGCGCCAGGCCGCGCACTTCAACTTAACACTTATGACTGAAGCCTAGCTCGTTCACTCATACACGTATTCATGCCTCACACAAGTCTCGCTCATTCACTCGTTCACACAACTAGCTAACAACCACACAATCATAAAACAAGATATTGACCTCTCCCTCACGCTCTCTCACTCTCTCCCCTCTCCCTCTCCCTCTCCCTCTCCCTCTCTCCCCATCAAGTATCACTGGGTCCTCGTCTCTCCCTCCCTTGTTTGTTTACTTCTGGCCAAGATGCATTATTCACCCCCCTCTCTCTCTCTCTCTCCCTCTTCCTTTCCCTCTCCCTCTCCCTCTCCCTCTCTCCATCACCCTCTCCTTCACCCTCTCTCACTCGAGGGTCATGATGCGTCTTCATCTTGTAGTCTAACAGCCATGACCAGATTCATTTTTTGATGACTCACTACTACTACTACTACTACTACTACTACTACTACTACTACTACTACTACTACTACTACTACTACTACTACTACTACAATCCCTCCATCTCTCTTACTACATCCCTATCAGCAACAACAACAACAACAACAGCTACAAATGCTACATCTACTACTACTACAACAACAACAACAACAACAACAACAACAACAACAACAACAACAACTACTACTACTACTACTACTACTACTACTACTACTACTACTACTACTACTACTACTACTACTACTACTACTACCACCCCATCGTCTCTTTTACAGCCCTATCAGCAGTACTAACAGTCATATCTTTTTCTTGAGTTGTCTTTGTGTCATTAAGAGTTCCTTAGGAAGACCACCACCACCACCACCACCACATCTATCACCATCCCTAGTATCGTCATCAGCATCATCACCTTCACTATCACCAGTAGCAGTTGTCACGTCTTCAGCTCCTAACTCCTCCTCCTCCTCCTCCTCCTCCTCCTCCTCCTCCTCCTCCTCCTCCTCCTCCTCCTCCTCCTCCTCCTCATCCATCACAATCCATGTCTTGCCTTTGTCATCACCATTTTTTTCTTTTCGACCGCTACCACCACCACCATCACCATCACCATCATTGCAGCTACTACTACTACTACTACTACTACTACTACTACTACTTTCACTCAGTTCTTCCTATCAGCGCCACCCTTCATTACCATCACCATCATCACTGTCACCATCACCACCACCATCACCACCATGAGAGTGCACGCCTCGTCTCTCACAGAGAAGTGGAAAGGGCAATGCGGATGTGTGTGTGTGTGTGTGTGTGTGTGTGTGTGTGTGTGTGTGTGTGTGTGTGTGTGTGTGTGTGTGAGAGAGAGAGAGAGAGAGAGAGAGAGAGAGAGAGAGAATCTGGGGCACTTCTGTTTTTAGATTGTCCATTTGTTTTTATAGTTTTTTTTTAATGCCATGAGGCGTAAACACACACACACACACACACACACACACACACACACACACACACACACACACACACACACACACACACACACACACACACACACACACACACAGAGAGAGAGAGAGAGAGAGAGAGAGAGAGAGAGAGAGAGAGAATCAACATTACTCCCAGTGGATGTAAAGAGAAAAGATTAAACCACTTCTGTTTTGTCTCACTAGAAACCTGTGTTTGGTGCCATTCAGACCCCCTCCCATCCTCCCTCCCTTTCTTTCCTTCCTCCCACTCCCCTCCCTCTCTCCGTGCGCAGTGGGTGTTGTGAGAGAAAACAAAAGAAGTTAAAAGCTACAAAAACGTACTCTTGACTGCTTCCTCCGCCGCCATTCTTCCCGGCTGCCTGACGGAGGCGCTGCAACAAAAGACGACTCTCGTGTTTTTATACAAGTTGTTGAGAAAGGAGTTGTGTTCTTAAAGTCTCTCCTCACGCCGTCTATTGTCCACTGGCCGCGCTACGTTTTCTTTGTGGCCGCGAGTTAGTTTCGTTGGTTTCTGGCTCATTTTGCTGTGCCCTCGCCGCGCCGCGCCTCTCGAATGCCCGTCAGCGCGGCATTGAGCGTGGCCCGGCGGGGCGGCGCCTCGTTTTCTTTACTAATTCGCGCGTATTAGTGTATGTTGGTGTGTCGCGTCTCACTGAAATGTGTCCGCCTCACACTAACACATTTAATTCATTTCTTGATTTACTGGTTGTCTTGTTCACCGCTGCGATCGCTTACCTGGTAATGAGAGGATGGCAAGAAGCAGGTGTTGGGTTTTGTGCGTGTGTTCGCGTCACAGTGACAGATGTTTCTAAGGAATGGAAAGGAAGTTTTCACTATTTTCAATAAGTAATGATTTCAGTTATTTTGTTTTGCTTCATTGTTCTCAAAAAAGTATGTTTGAGAAGGCTTCCAGAAAGATGTGCCCAGTGCTTGATCTTTTTTCCCCGCAAGTATTTGTTTTGCCAAGAATTGTATTCGCTTCCGAAACATTTTCCTAAAGAAGACACTCTTTTCCTTGTTCAGTTGTAACGCTGTGTAATCAAGTCATAATGCTGTTATTAATTCATCTTGCCACTCATCACCATCATTACCGGCACCACCAGCACCACCAGCAACAACACCAGTAGCCGTTGCAAAGGCACATCCCCACCCACTACCGGCACCATCACCACCAGACACAGCCTCACCACATGCTAGTTCGGTCCAAAACTCGTCTGGAATGGATTACCGAAAACCAAACCCGGAAATCAACCCCGCGCCTCACACCTCGCTGGGTCCCCGCCACCGCTACTCCCGCCGCCACCATTCCCCACCTTCAAAACCTCCAGGTGGCGTGGCGTGGGCGGCTCCTCAGGCCCGCCAAGAAAGGAAACTGGTCCTGAGGCGCCGTGCAGGTGGGCGCCCCAAGCCTCCGTCAGTGCCGCCGCGTGGGGGGGGGGGTTGTGGTGCCCTGGGGGTGGGAGGGCACAAGGGGGTTGGTTGCTGGTGTTGTTTTTATTGTGGGCTCGATGGTGGGGGGCGAGGGGGAAGTAGCTGGAGATTCTTGTTGTGTGTAAGGAGGGTGGTGGTGGTGGTGGTGGTGGTGGTGGTGGTGGTGGTGGTAGTGGTAGTGAGGTTGCTGCTCTGATTCTTTTCTTTTTTTTTTCTCTCCGTGTCTCTTTTCTTCTCTCCCTCCACTGTGTGTTTCGTTTACATGGTCTTTGCCTTTTACTCTTTTTTTCCCCTTAACTCTTTCCTTCTCTTCGTTTTTTTTTACTGTTCTCGTTGCCGTCGCTGCTCTCCTCCTCTTCCTCCTCTTCCTCCTCCTCCTCCTCCTTGGCACCGTTTATACTATACATAACTATACTTACGTCCTTATTTCTTGTTCTGAATCTCTCTCTCTCTCTCTCTCTCTCTCTCTCTCTCTCTCTCTCTCTCTCTCTCTCTCTCTCTCTCTCTCTCTCTCTCTCTCTCTCTCTCTCTCTCTCTCTGCAGCTGGTAACAATTCACATCACTCAGAAGACAAAGGCGCGTCTTGTCACGTCATCCATCACCACTTTTTGATGCAGTGAGCGATGGTTGTGGTCGTGGTGCCCTTTGGACGCCTCAATAAAGTCTCCTCTGTCTCACCTCCGTCAGGCAGCTCTTCGTCCCTGTATGGAGAAACAGGATGGAGAAGTAAAGCGCTCGTAAGATGCCTCTGTAACACTATATTGCTGGTATGTGAGTCGCTCCGGGCACGAAAGAGGCTGTCAGACTTGGAGGAGGAGGAGGCGGTGAAGGAGGAAGATAGGACTACGTTTCTATCGACAATGGGATAATGTGGATAAGAAATAGGGGTAGGTAGGGAACGGGTATTAACTCTAAGGTGCAGAAATGAAAGATGTGACGTTTCTGTTGACAAGGTGATGGAGATAAGAGAGGGGGTGGGCAGGGAATGTAGAAAGAGAAATATACAACTGGTTCTGTTGACAAGTGGGTGATAAGAGATTGCGGTAGGCAGGGTGAGATGCAGAAAGAGAGACATAAGACTATTTCAATTTCCAAGGTGATGGTGATGAGACAGAAATAGACAGGGAACGGTCATTAAGTCAGAGATGCTGAAAGAGAGAGAGAGACAAGACTATTTCAATATCCAAGGAGGTGATAGTGATGAGACAGAAATGGACAGGGAACGGTAAATAAGTCAGAGATACAGCGAGAGAAGCGTATGACTGTTTCAATTGACAAGGAGGTGATAGGAATAGAAGACAGAGGTAAGGCAGAGAATAGCTATTAACTTAAACTCGATATAGAATCCTCGCCCTCGTACAGACACTCGAGGAAGGGAAGGTCAGTGTCTGGGTTCTCCTCGAGGCAAGACAGCTCCCCACCAGCCGTCTCAACTGCCGCTAATTGGGCCTCGTCACCCCTCCTCGCCCCGTCACCCCTCATCACCCCGTCACCACGCCCCTGGAGACACGTGACTCTCTGAGGGACCTGCAGGCGAGGCGTGGCTACCTGACACTTGCCTACAGGGGACGGGAGGGCATGGGAGGTGTGGAAGGTGGTTAGGGTGGCTTGAGGGTGGGAAAGATGATGAGGACGAAAACTGTAGATGCAAGATTAAAAAAAAAAGGTCTAAAGATAATGAGTGTCTTCTAAAGTGGTTTAAGGGTGGGAGAGATGATGGGAATGAGAAATATTGGTGGGAGAGATGATGGGGATGAAAACTGTGGATAGAAAACATAAAAAAAAAAACCTGAACTTAAGATAATAGAGACTGTAAGAGACCAGACGACTTATACAAAGCATCTCTTGATCACTTGGAACGGTTCTCGTATTTTTTTTTTTTTATTTATTTAGAAAGAGAAGAGTTTTATGGTGGAGTTGTAAAGTGAGGAGCAGCTTTAGGGAGTCACCTGCGGAAGAAAGAGAGAAGGGGTTAAAACGATCACCACCACCACCACCACCATCACCACCATCACAACCACCACCACCACAATCACAACCAGCAAGATGGCAGGGCAAAGAAGAGCTCGAGGCATGCAGGTGATGGTGATTGGCTAAATGACCCTCCTCCTCCTCCTCCTCCTCCTCCTCCTCCTCCTCCTCCTCCTCCTCCTCCTCCTCCTTCTCCTCCTCCTCCTCCAAGGCCATACAAACGGACACGCGCCAATAGAATCCAATCGTCTTCAAATAGAGGAAAGAAGAGCAAGTCCTTCACGAGAGAGAGAGAGAGAGAGAGAGAGAGAGAGAGAGAGAGAGAGAGAGAGAGAGAGAGAGACTGCAGTAAAGAAACATCCAACAAATGAAAAAAGTAAAAGAAAACAGGTGAAGAGGAGAACGAAAAAAACGTAAACACACACACACACACACACACACACACACACACACACACACACACACACACACACACACACACACACACACACACACACACACACTATTACTTCACTCAATATGTCTTGCTTTCCTTACCTCTTCTTTTATTCCCCATCCCTCTTTGCTCTCCTTTTTACTCCCTGTTCTGATATTTTTCCCTCCTATCTTGTTCCATTTTCTTCTTTTTTTTTCTTTTTATCGTCGTTTGTCTTTGCATTTTTCCTTCGTCTTGGTGTTGAGTGTTTGGTGTTGCGTGCTTTGAGGTGTCTAGTGTGTATTCTGGGGAGTTAAAAGTGTGAATCGCTGCTACACTGTTTCCTCGAGTCCTGGAAAGGTGAGGCAACGAGGAGGAGGAAGAGGATGGTGAACCGGACACGCCTTAGGGATGAGGAGGAGGTGGAAAAGGAGAAGAGTAATCTGGTGCATGTGCAAGAGGTGGTGGTGGTAGTGATGATGGAGGAGGAAGAAGAGGAGGAGGAGGAGAATGAGGTCGTGGTGGAGAGTGAGGTGTTGGTGAAGATGGTGGAGAAGATAGTGATGATGGTGGAGATGGAGGGAAAAAGAAAAAGGAGGTGGTGGTATTGGTGATGGAGGATGAGGATGAAGAGGAAGAAGAAGAAGAGTAGGGCACTTCTTTCTTGCTTAGTCAGAACGGGTGGATGACACGTTGTAATTGGACAACACACACACACACACACACACACACACACACACACACACACACACACACACACACACACACACACACACACACACACACACACACACACACACACACACACACACACACACACACACACACACTTACACACACAATGCTTGCTGCCCCAGATGTCATGTCTGTGCCTATCACCTGACACGCTTAGGTTCACATCTCGCCAGACTTACCACTGCAACATGGTGCTGAAAAGTTACTGTTTTTGAGTGCTTCGTGAAAAGGGTTATTACTTTTTTTTTCAGAATGGGTAGTAAATCTCTTGAGTCAGAAAATGTGCAGAAATTGTGATGATATGCAACTTATCTTTCATTATTATTATTTTTTTCGGAGTTTCTGTCACATTTTCCTACGAAAGAGTTGCCCTTCCTTTGCTGCAAATGTATTAGACTCATCAGGAACTTTTCAGCACTCTCTCGTAATGAACAAGCAGTTAGTTAGAGGAAATTCTCAAGTGTCCTAGGGTCTTAACTTTCAGCTGTAGAGGAGGTTACTGGGGTTCCCAAGGGTGCTCTGAAGGGTGCTTTCATGATGCTAGTGGGAGTTGACAAGCCTCTGCATCGTTAAAAGGAAAACCACGTATGAGAACCCGGCTGACAATCTACGTGGTCTTTCAAAGTAGTTCTCGGGATTTTAAGAGATTCAGTGTGAGTCATTGGGTTTTCTTTCTTTCTTTCTTTCTTTTTTTTTTTTTAATAAGGTCTCAGTAAGAGGAATATAGCTGGTGACCATGAGTAAATTATGTGGTATATTAAGACACTCCTAATTCACATCCACACACACACACACACACACACACACAGATAGATACATAGATAGGTAGCTAGAGAGTAGATAGATAAATAAATGGATAGGTAGGTATTTTAGATAGATATTTCACTGACCACAAATATGCACATTAAACACACACACACACACACACACACACACACACACACACACACACACACACACACACACACACACACACACACACACACACACACACACACACACACACACACACATGCGCCACAACACCGTAACAACTCCTGAAATGCAAATGGCCTCGTTATCATCACAAGCCAATTAAAGACATTCCTGCCATTACCTTCCATCGTGGCTCGTCCAGAGAGGAAGCCAAGCCCTCCTCCTCCTCCTCCTCCTCCTCCTCCTCCTCCTCCTCCTCCTCCTCCTCGAGCATCTGTCGCCATTTCACCTGGGTCGCCTTATCAGGAAGAAATATTTAAGACAGCGATTAATGAAGAGTTTGATGACAAGGAGAAGGAGGAGGAAGAAGAGGAAGAGTAGCGGTAACAGGAAAGCAGGACTGACCTACACCCTCCCACCTGTTCACATACACACACGTACTTACATACATGCACACATACATACATACATACATACATACATACATACATACAAACATACACACGGAGAAGTCACGTGATACCCTTTGTTAATACACGTCGTGACGCGCGTTTGTGTGTACCACTAATTAGATTCTCTCTCTCTCTCTCTCTCTCTCTCTCTCTCTCTCTCTCTCTCTCTCTCTCTCTCTCTCTCTCTCTCTCTCTCTCTCTCTCTCTCTCTCTCTCTCTCTCTAATTAGGAGCCTGGAACAATTTTTTTTTTTTTTGAGTGTTGCGATACGATCTTCCTTTCATTTGCCGGATTTCTCACATTTTTCCTTCCGGTTCAGTTGTGTGGGCATGTGTTGGTTTCTCTCTCTCTCTCTCTCTCTCTCTCTCTCTCTCTCTCTCTCTCTCTCTCTCTCTCTCTCTCTCTCTCTCTCTCTCTCTCTCTCTCTCTCTCTCTCTCTCTCTCTCTCTCTCTCTCTCTCTCTCTCTCTCTCTCTCTCTCTCTCTCTCTCTCTCTCTCTCTCTCTCTCTCTCTCTCTCTCTCTCTCTCTCTCTCTCTCTCTCTCTCTCTCTCTCTCTCTTTTTTTTTTTTTTTTTTTTTATTTAAACAAAATTTACATCAGGCTTAAAACAACACGTTTTTTATGCTGTTATTTGAAAAGCCTATACTTAAATGTAAGGAAGAAAATATATACAAAAAGTAAACTCATCCTACTATATATATATATATAGACATGATTAACACAGCACTAGTGTGGGGGGTTGTGTTTTACGCCACCTGTGTGCAGCCACTTTCACTTGCTGGAGTGTCATTGTCTGTGTATCACTCGTGGCTGCCGTAAACACATTCCACAGTCTGGAGGTTCTAGCTGTGTAAGAGCGCTGGTGCTGCCTCGAGTAAGATCGAGGCACTTGCACCAGCATGTCATTGGAGGTGGTGGTCCTGGACTCCCTCTGGACAGCTCGTGGTGGGAGCCTTATCGAGCTGAGATGAGGGACCTCCAGAACCCGGGCCTTGTGCTGGACCACCAGCGCCGACACGTCCCGCCGATGCTCTAGCGACGTGACTCCGGTCTGCTCCTCCTGCTGCTGCTGCTGCTGTCCGTCCATCCCCACCAAGCGCAGGGCACGGCGTTGCACAGCATCCAGTCTCTGCAAGTGGGTGGGGGCACTCGACATCCAGGACAAGGCACTGTACTCCATACAAGGCCGTATCTGAGCCTTGTACAGTGTGAGGATGCCCCGGGAGTCGAGGTTTCCTGACATCCGACGCAGTGCAGAGACTCGCTGGGAGACCTGGTGGGCAACAGCAGCAACATGGCGGTCAAAGCGCAGGCCACAGTCCACCGTCACTCCCAGCAACTTGACGTGTTCCTGGAGGGGAAGTGTCTGGCCTCCAAAAATCAGACAGCCTGAGACGGCTGGGGAGGCAGCTGGGGACCGTGAGATGACCATGGCCTGCGTCTTTTCTGGAGCGAAGCTGACTTGCCACGCCTCTCCCCACTCCATCACCAGCCTGAGCTGCCTATTTAGCTCTCTAACGGCTCGTTGACTGTCGGAGCGGCAGTAGGAGCGGGAGAGATTGCAGTCGTCGGCGTATGCAAGCAGAGTCGGGATTTGCCGCAGGAGGTCATCGATGTATATGTTCCACAGGATCGGGCCCAACACTGAACCCTGTGGAACTGAGGCCTGTATAGGTAACGGCTGGGATGCCTGTCCATTGATGACTACCCGGAGGGTTCTCCCCTGGAGGTAGTCCTCGAGCAGTGCAAGGAGGTTGCCCTGGATACCCTTGGCGCAAAGCTTTTTTACAAGCCCCGCGTGCCAGACCCTATCAAAGGCCCCAGCAATGTCCAGGGCCACCACAAGAGTATCCAGACCTTCGTCCAGGGCATCCTGCCAGCCTTGGGAGAGGAGGGTGAGGAGGTCCGCTGTTGAGCGGCCAGGCCGGAAGCCGAACTGTCTGTCTGAGAGGAGGCGGTGCTCACTCAGGTGATGACAGATGACACCTGCCACCACCTGCTCCAGCAACTTGCCCACCACGGAGAGCAGCGAGATGGGTCTGTAGTTGCTGGGCTCAGACTTTGAGTTCTTCTTGTGGGCTGGTACCACTCGCGCCTCCTTCCATATAGAGGGCCACCTGTGCTCCATCAGGCAGGCCCTGAAGACGCTGGTGAGAGGACCTGACAGCTCACTGGCGCAACGTTTGAGGAGCCGCGGGCTGATGTCGTCCGGGCCGGTGGCTTTGTTCTCTTCTACTTCCCTCATCAGCCGCTCCACCTGTTCACGTGTCACCTGAACATCGGCGACGGTCTCTCTCTCTCTCTCTCTCTCTCTCTCTCTCTCTCTCTCTCTCTCTCTCTCTCTCTCTCTCTCTCTCTCTCTCTCTCTCATTACGGTTATGTATTGCAACACGAAGCTTGGAACTGTTTGTAACGAGATATTCTATTTAGTTAGTTTGCTTTTACTTTTCCTTGTTTCTCGTCACTTTCTCATTACGACATCGCCCGTTGCAGCATGAAGATAAAACAGTGTCTTTATTACTTATCTTTGCCTCTTGTCGCCTCTCAATTACAATCTAGTGCTTCAATGTCACGTCTTAGCTTCTTACGGCAATGTTTTCACTGTCTTATCTCCTTCATCCAGTTAAGAATCGAATATAAAAATCAAATGTCGTCTTTATCACTTTTCCTTCTCTTGTCATCCCACCATTACTATCTAGTGCATCAGAGTCACGTATTAGCCTCAAACGATCCTATTTTAACTGTTATTTCCTTTATTTAGTCGTCAAGGCTCTGATATAAAGATAAAATGTTGTCTTTTACTCATCCTTGCCTCTTGTCGCCTCTTCATTACGT
Organism: Scylla paramamosain; assembly: GCF_035594125.1. Lineage (NCBI taxonomy): Eukaryota > Metazoa > Arthropoda > Malacostraca > Decapoda > Portunidae > Scylla > Scylla paramamosain. Next base: position 2,914,321 of record NC_087172.1, on the reverse strand, counting down.
TCTAGTGCTGGAGTTACATCTTAGCCTCAAACGACTTTATTTTAACTGTCTTATCTCCTTTATTCAGTCGTCAAGAGTCTGATATAAAGATAAAATGTTGTCTTTTATTCATACTTGCATCTTGTCGCCTCTTCATTGCAATCCTGTGCTTCAGTGTCACGCATTAGCATCTTAAGACCGTGTTTTTTTTTTATAATTTTTTCTCCCTCATCCAATCCTCAAGAGTCTGATATGAAGTTAAGAATGAAAGATGAAATGCTGTCTTATCTATTACTTATCCTTGCTTCTTCTCGCCTCCTCATTATAACTTAGTACTGCAATGTCATGTCTTAGTCTCTTACGGCCCTGTTTTAAGTGTTTTATCTCTTTCGTCTAGTTAAAAAAATCCGATATGAAGATTAAATACTGTCTGTTATGGTCTATCTGTGTTTATCTTTACTAGTTTCTTGTCGTCTCTTCTTTACAATCTCATGCAGTGTCACGTCTTCTTCCTGCACAGTCACATTTTAAAACAGGATTATCAACATCACGAGGTCCTTCACTACTCAGTGTTGAAATTTTTTGGCTTAATTGAGATGCAGTGTTGTTGTGGTGAGGTTGTTAATAGGGTTATCAATCATCAGAGCTAATTCTAAAATCTTATTACGTACGCGGTTACATTTCTCTCTCTCTCTCTCTCTCTCTCTCTCTCTCTCTCTCTCTCTCTCTCTCTCTCTCTCTCTCTCTCTCTCTCTCTCTCTCTCTCTCTCTCTCTCTCTCTCTCTCTCTCTCTGTAACAAAAACTTTACCTGGTAGCGAGTTTGTTTTTTCTTTTGTTTTCATCCACTTAATTTTTTTTTCCCTGCGGTATTAAAAGATCGTCTCCTTGAAAGCTTAATCGCCCTGTATTGTACACGTCCGAGTCTCGAATCTTGTGTGTAGTCGGTTAATTTTCACGTTGCGGTCTCTTTCTTCTTTCATTCTTTCTTTTTTTTTTCGTAACAATGGAAAGCAGGTCTGGTTAATTGGGAGTTTAGTTTTGATGTTATTTATTTGTTTATTTTTATTTATTTATTTTTTTTTTCTGCCGCAGTTGTTGTTCTTATTATTGCTACACTTTGTTTAGTCATCTTTTGTTTTCTGATTTTCTTTTTTTCTTTTTTCTTTCTTTTTTTTCTTGTATTGTTGAAAGCCAGTCTGGTAAATAGAATCTTATTTTTTTTTTTATCTTTTTTATTTATTTGTTTTAGTTTCTTGTCTTGGTTCTCGTTATTACTACCTCACATTCTCTCTCTCTCTCTCTCTCTCTCTCTCTCTCTCTCTCTCTCTCTCTCTCTCTCTCTCTCTCTCTCTCTCTCTCTCTCTCTCTCTCTCTCTGGTCTTAGTTTAACTTGTTAATTTCTTACTACCTTAGTTTTTATTACCACTTTCCATTCTTTCCTTAACGACTTTTAATAGACTCTTGTGGAAATTACTTAGGTTGACATGGATATTTTCATGGCTAGTGATGGTTTAACAAGAGTTTTGCACCATAAGAGGGAGGAAACACCAATGAGAAAAGCCGACGTAATTATCATCTCTGTGTCTATCAAGGGAGCTTTCATGATTCCAGTGGTTTAACGAAGATTGCACCATGAGAGGAAAAACGCCATTGAAAAAAACCCTAGCGTGTTATCTCTGGGGGAGTAAAGACTTAACCTGCTTTTTGTGTCGACCGAGAGAATTTCTATGACTACGTAGTTTTTTAGCAAATATTGCATCATGAGAGAAAATACCCGATGAAAAAACAATTTATCTTTGTGTCCAGCAAGGGGGTTCTCATGATGCTAGTGATGGTCTAACTCCTTCACTGCTATTGTCTTACTTGAAATCATTGAACACAGTAAAAAAAATATAGATAAATAAATAAATTAAAAAAAACTAACACAGAGAAAGATATTGAGCAGATCAATTTTGTCTTTTGAGGATACATAATTATTTACGAGACTAGAACGAAGATAAGTTTCTGAGAAGTTGGTGATCATGGGAAAAAAAAAAAAGTGTTGAGCAGTAAAAGGATTAATAAAGATTCTGCAGCACTAATGAAAATCTCCATTGAAAGCCTGACCTGTTTCCCTGTGGCCTGAAACTCGCCCCTGTGAGAGCCCCGAGTGTTTCAGAATCCGGACCCTGGTCGTCCCCAAGGTGGTCGTGGCGGTGCTGTAAAGTGGAGGGCACGTCAGCGGCAGCCCTTTTGTGTGTGTGTGTGTGTGTGTGTGTGTGTGTGTGTGTGTGTGTGTGTGTGTGTGTGTGTGTGTGTGTGTTAAAAGTGTACCTACCTGCTTATCTTCTTACCTACTTACCCACACACACACACACACACACACACACACACACACACACACACACACACACACACACACACACACACACACACACACACACACACACACACAAACACACACACACTCTGACTTCTCATCTCATTTCAAATTCTCCTTTTCTTCTCTTCTGCAACATTCTCTCTCTCTCTCTCTCTCTCTCTCTCTCTCTCTCTCTCTCTCTCTCTCTCTCTCTCTCTCTCTCTCTCTCTCTCTCTCTCTCTCTCTCTCTCTCTCTCTCTCTCTCCCCGTCATTTCCTTCTTTCTTCATTTCCTTTTTGTATCTCTTCCAGCTTGTATTTCCGCCATCCTTTCCCTCTTCCCCTTCCTTTCTTCTCCCTCCCTCCCTTAACCAGAATGTGGGCGTGAACGAAGGACTCTCCCGCCACCCACGCACGCCCCATGAGACCACTGGCACTCCTTCCCTCCTTCCTTCCTTCCTTCCCTCGTTCCCTCACTCAATTGGTTTAATGAAGCGAAGGCGCAGTTCTGTCTGGTTAGTGTAAGATTCAACTGGGATGAAGAAAAGGAAGGTTAATAGAATAAGAGAGATTTTGTTTTTTATTAGAGGAGAAAACATTATTTGCTATTAAGAACTTAGCTTTTATAGTTTATATTTTCTTTTATCGTTTGCAGTGACAAAAGAAAACAAGGCCGAACTGATTGTAAGAAGGGAGATTTTATTCTTTTATTTTTAATTTTTTATCTTTTTTTCGTATTTGTAGTGATGAAAAAAAGGTTTGTTTGTTGAACGTATAAGAGTGATTAGTTCTTTCTTTTCCTTTTTCCTTTGTAGTGAAGAAGAGAATATACGAGTATAAGAGCAGTTTGTTTTTTTTTTTTTTTTCATCTTAAGTCAGTTTGTTCTAAAAAAAATAAATTGAATGTAGAAGTGTGATTATTATATATATGTATTTTGTTTTTTTTTCCTTTTCTATTATTTCACAGTGGATGAATTTATTAAGTCTTCCCCGTATTGAAAGGATCAAGGTGTGTGTGTGTGTGTGTGTGTGTGTGTGTGTGTGTGTGTGTGTGTGTGTGTGTGTGTGTGTGTGTGTGTGTGTGTGTTCTTACCTGAAGGAAGGTCTCTGTCTTCTATTACTACGACTGCTTCCGCCGGCACCCTTCTTGAGGAGGAGGAGGGGAAGGGAAAGGGTTGTCTCGGCTTGTTAAGAAGTAGGAGGAGAGGCTGAAGAGAGGGAAAGAGTGTTGTTGTTGGTGGTGGTGATGGTGATGGCGGTAGTCGTTATCATCATCACTATCATCATTATCATTATCCTCGTCATCTTCATTTTTTTTTTTTTCATTCTCCACAGCATCATTCTCCTCTTTTTCCTACTTTTTCTTCATATTCTTCAGAGAGAGAGAGAGAGAGAGAGAGAGAGAGAGAGAGAGAGAGAGAGAGAGAGAGAGAGAGATTGATACAGGAAAGTACGTATTTCACCACATTACTTCTGAACTGGTCTCATGTCATCCATCCTTCAGGAAACGTTTACCTTGTGCGTGTGTGTGTGTGTGTGTGTGTGTCATTTCCTCTGTTCCAATAACCTTATTCAGCAAGACGTTGTAATATTCTATGGTGAAACAGAATCAGGGTTGCGTTAGGAGCATCACCATTATCTTGCCCCTATAATAAGGTCTTGGGAAGGATTCATTAGGTTATGTTAGGATAGGTTAAGTTAGGTTAAGTTAAGTTTAGGTTATGTTAGATTAGGTTAAGTTAGGTTACGTCAGGTTTAGGTTAGGTTAAGTCAGATTAGGTCAAGATGGGTAAGTTGCATTAGGTCAGGTTAGGTCAAATTAGGTTACGTTAGGTTACATTATATTAAGTTAGATTATGGTAAGTTAGGTTAAGTTAGAGGATATTACTTTAGATGAGATTAGGATGAGAAATACTATTTAGGTTAGGTTAGGTCATGATAGGTTACATACGGCAGTGGCAGACTTAGGGTAGATTAGGTTGAGTTGGGTTAGATCAAGTTAGGTTACGTTGAGTTACGATAGATAAGGTAAGGCAAGGTTATGTCATCGTAATTTACGTTAGGTTAGGTTACGTTATGTTAGTTATGTCATGCTAAGTTATTTAGGTTAGTTTACGATATGTTATGTCATGCTAAGTTATTTAGGTTACGTTACCTTATGTCATGCTAAATTATGCAGACTCGCCGTGGTCTCATTACTGCGTCAGGTAACAGGAGTGTTCGTGTCTCAGTAAGTCAACCACTATTTTGCCAGTTAAGCCCGAGAATCTTAACTGCGCTCATAGTTTGTGTGAACGAGACTTTGTGTGCGCGATGAATAGACTGTGATGGTTTACTCATGTAGCGCTTTGTGGGACTGTGCTAGCGTGGGTGGCGTGTGTCAGAGAGAGAGAGAGAGAGAGAGAGAGAGAGAGAGAGAGAGAGAGAGAGAGAGAGAGAGACTGACAAACTGACAGTGACGGATGGAAAGTCAGACAGCAACAACACACACACACACACACACACACACACACACACACACACACACACACACACACACACACACACACACACACACACACACACACACACACACACACACACACACACACACACACACACAGAGAGAGAGAGAGAGAGAGAGAGAGAGAGAGAGAGAGAGAGAGAGAGAGAGAGAGACTTGCAGAAAAAAAAATAAACAGACAAAGACAGAAACCAACAATAATTCAAACAAACAAATATAAAAAAAAATCAAACAGACAGACAAGCATAATTCAAACTCAAAAACAAATAAACAGACAGACGGACAGACAAGCACACAAACAGACAAGCAGACAGACAAACACACGGCCACACAGTTGTAAATACGAACACAACTTAGACCCTGTAGCAAAAAAATAAATAAATAAATAAATAAATAAATAAAAATAAAAGAAAAACTAAAGGAAAAAAACAGTACCCCTAAAAAATATACGTAATTATAGTGTATCATAGGGGAGACCGAGAGAGAGAGAGAGAGAGAGAGAGAGAGAGAGAGAGAGAGAGAGAGAGAGAGAGAGTGTGTGTGTGTGTGTGTGTGTTTCCTGTTGGTAAGCCTCAGCCCACCTCCTTGGGGCGGCGCGTCTTGAGCCCAATGCTAGCCAGACCACCTCCTCGACAGCCTATCTTATCTCCTCCTCACTCAGGGAATCATTTGGGCTCGATATACGTAAAGGCCATCATAGGAATGTATATTTAGTATGTCATTTATTCTCAAGCATTTCAGTCTTAACTTTTAACATTAGTGAAAGTTATTGTGGCTTTCAGGTGCGTTTGGAAGCTTGTAGTGATAGTTGAACAAGTTTTTTTTTTTTCTGTTATATAAGAGAGGCTCTGGCATTGTAGTCTGGAGTTATAACACTATTGGAAGTTACTGTGGCTTTTTAAGAGCGTTTGCAAGGTTGTAGTGATAGTTCAACAAGTCTTTTTCTGTTATATAGGAGGAACACTGACCTAGGAATACAAAAACTTAAAAAAAAATGTTCCACTGAGGTGCCAGTCACTAAAGGAAAGAGCTTAGTCCATCCAAAACTATAGAAGTGTCTTGAAACTTTTCTATTGCATTAAATCATTCAAGTCACAGGTGGCGGGAAGTACTGAAGCAACGCCTTGAGAACCAGACTGATCACCTCTGTGGCCTTTGAAAGTAGTGGTGGTGAGAGAACAAAGCGTTTAATTAAGAACACGAGCCACCGCCACAGAAATTAAATGTTTAGAACGCATTTAAATACAGAAGGAAAAAGTCATTGTAACTAAAGAAGATAAAGGAAGGAAGAAAACGAGATAAGGAAGTGACAGCATACTGCATAATACTGAAGAAAGGAAGGAAAGAAGGAAGTAAATAAACACAAGAGGAAAAAATTTAGACAACAAAATAAAGGAAAAAAGAAAAGAAAGAAGGAAGGAAGGAAGGAAGGAAGTGTCTGTGGTTAGCATTCAGCATACTATTGAAGAAAGGAAGCAAGGAAGGAAGCAAGTGTATAAATAACCCGCAATTTCTCGGTCTGAGCTCAAGCTTCACGTGTTCCTCGCTATTAGTGGAGTCCTGGGGTCCTGCACGTGGCCTGGAGGAGGAGGAGGAGGAGGAGGAGGAGGAGGAGTGCCAGGTGTCCTCTATCTGTCCCTCACATTACAACTTGGATACCACTATCTTGCCGCCTCCTCCTCCTCCTCCTCGTACTCCTCCTCCCGTTCATTCGTTTCTGTCTCCTCAACTCTCCTCTTCTTGTTATCCTTTATTTTCATTTCCTGTTCTTTTAGATTTTATGGTTTGCTTCTCGTCTTCTTTTCTTCTTTTCTACTTTTTTTCTTCTTCTGTTTTTTTTTCCATTATTTTCTTCTTTTTGTTCTTCTTTGTTTCTTTCCTCTTCGTCGTCTGTTTCTTCTTTCTCTTCGTCTTCTACTTCTTCTTTCTTCTGTTTTTTTTTCTTTGCTTATCCTATTCAACATCGTATTTTATTTTATTTATTTTTTTTGTTGTGCTTTGCTGCTTCTCTTCTTTCAGTCTTTATCGTCTTATCTTCACTTTTTTCTTATTTCTCCCCTCGCTATTTCCTCTCTCCTTTTTTTCTTTTATACCATTTCCCTCTCCCCTCTCCCGCTATCTTCACTCTATGTTACTTCCCCTTCGCTTCCTCTCCCTCCCTCACTCCCTACCTCACTTCCCTTCCTTTCCCCTCACTCTCACCCTTTTCACCTTCCCCCTTCACCTCCCTCACCATCATCTCCCTCGTCACCCTCCATTTGGCTACAACTCTTGCCTCACTCACCACTGGCTTGTTAACTCCTCCTCCTCCTCCTCCTCCTCCTCCTCCTCCCCTACATATATATTAGTTGTCTGTTACCTTACGTACATTTTTTTTTTTTTTTGCATTACAGCATTATACAACTACTATTTATTATACAGAGTAACACTATTTGCTATTTTTTTCTGAGTATTTTTAACAATTTCTCTAGTTATTCAAAGGTGAAGGTCTACTGATACTCCGAAGTACACTTTTTTTTTTGTTTTCCAGTAATGAAACTTCACAATTATAGCAGTTAGATAAAGGAAGCCCCTCTGTCACGGGGCCGGCAGTGGTTCCCTTTGCCACTTTATAAAACCCGATCCCGTCTCTTCCTCCTCCTCCTCCTCCTCCAGTAGGCATCAGACCGTCCCAGATGAGTCTCCGAGGTTAAGATAAGGGGGATGGTAAGGGCAAGAGCAAAGGATGGTAAGGTGTCCGTGCGCGGTGGGCGTGCCTCGGGCCAGTACCACGTGCCGACCGCCCTCCCGTGCCTGGATAACGAGGTGGGGTATATATAGAGAACCCGCCAGCCGCCCCGCCTCACCCCGGCCCGTGCCCCGCAGCTTGTGGCGAGGGGAGATAAATTACTGAAGGACGGAGCGAGGGAGATGCGAAAGGAGAAGGGGTTAGTGATGGAGAAAGGTAGGGAAAATAGGTACTGACGGAGAGAAGGAGGGAGGGAGGGAAGAAGGGAAGATAGAGCTACTGAAGGAGGGAGGTAGAGAAGATAGCTACTGAAGGAGGGAGGGAGGGAAAATACTGAAGGATTTGTTTGAGAGACGAAACGGGAGGACAAGAGAGAGAGAGAGAGAGAGAGAGAGAGAGAGAGAGAGAGAGAGGTCAGTGTGCAGTCTGCTTATTTGTGCCCTGAATAGATTAACGACAAGCAGAGAGAGAGAGAGAGAGAGAGAGAGAGAGAGAGAGAGAGAGAGAAATTAACCGCTGCTACTTTTAATCATGTTATTGCGGCCTTGAGAAACATGACGATACTTTGAATAAACAAATAACAGAGGAGGAAGAGGAGAAGGAAGAGGATGAGAAGAAGAAGGAGGAGGAGGAGGAGGAGGAGGAGGAGGAGGAGGAGGAGGAGAGGAAGAAGAAGAAGAAGAAGAAGAAAAACCACCATCGCCAGACACAAAACTTGATATGAACTCACAAGTGTCCATTTTATTATTTAGCAGCTGCATTTGTGTCGACCCTCCTTCTCTTCCTCCTCCTCCTCCTCCTCCTCCTCCTCCTCCTCCTCCTCCTCCTCCTCCTCCTCCTCCTCCTATCATTTTACACCACATCTGTTTGTTTATTTATATATTGTGGCCTCATAGACTTGTGTGTGTGTGTGTGTGTGTGTGTGTGTGTGTGTGTGTGTGTGTGTGTGTATGAGAGAGAGAGAGAGAGAGAGAGAGAGAGAGAGAGAGAGAGAGAGAGAGAGAGAGAGAGAGAGAGAGAATGTTAGTGCATTAGTGGATAAATTAATGAGTGATATGAATTTTAAAACTCTAATTATAAAACACACACACACACACACACACACACACACACACACACACACACACACACACACACACACACACACACACACAGAGGATAACAAGGAAACAAACAAACGAACAAAAACGTTAATTAAGTTCTGATTTATACACGAAAATTGGCTTGTAAACACACACACACACACACACACACACACACACACACACACACACACACACACACACACACACACACACAGGTAAAAAAAACAACAACTTACATACAAGGTAAATTAAACAACAAAGTAAGCAAACAAACAAACACACACACACACACACACACACACACACACACACACACACACACACACACACACACACACACACACACACACACCAAGTGGCAGTTTAATTGTTAAACGCCAATTATACAGTTCTGTGACTCGTCTCTGATCGGCGTCACACACACACACACAGACACACACACACACACACACACACACACACAGGGCAGTTAAACTTGTGGGAATTTAAACACCACACCACCACACCACACCGCCATACAATACCACACCACACCACTGCACCACACCACACCACCACCCCACACACCACACCACACCACACCATACCATACCATACCATACCATACCATACCATACAACAGCACACCACACCTCACCACACCACCACACCACGGTATCCTTGACGCCCCAACCTTCCCATCTCCGCCCCGCCGAGCTCTGCCAAGCCCTTGCAATCCCTGCTCCGTCCTACCGCGGCTAAGGTAACAATTTCCTGTCACATATTTAGCATAATTTCGAGGGTTTTACAGGTGTATCCAGGTGATTTAAAGGCTCGCTATGTAGGAGTAGGTGGAGGAGGTGGAGGTGGAGCGGAGAGGTGAGTGAGGAGAAGAGGAGAGGTGGAGGAGGATTGGTGCAAAAAACTACTTCGGCTCTGTAGCACAATTTTCTTCGTTTTTATTAGTGGAGTTTGTATTGTTTTGATATTTAATTTATTGATAGAAAAGTAAAACAAATTAAAATATGTAATAAGATCTTGTCTAGGTGTGTTTTTGTTTATCGTTAAAATAACACTTTCGTCATTTTATAAATTGTCTTTTTTTTTATTAGCACCCCTAGGATTGTTTTGGTATTTGATTTAAGACTTAAAAAATATAAGAAACGTATCCCAAGTAATAATATTCAATAAAATCTAGCCTAACTATTCGTATTTTCAAATTTAAAATAAGACCGCTGCTAGATTTTAAAAATTATTTCATTTATACGACGAGCAATTCGTGTTTTCTTTATTTATCCAGCAAGTATAGATTTTTTGCATTCAGAATATGTAATGTAATCTAGTCTGGCTGAGTTTTTCATCTCGATATTATTATAAGGGTTTTGTGGCCCCGTTCGTAAAATTTACAGATCGTTTCTTGAACTTTTCTTTATTATTATTCAGGCTGGAAATGTTTTTATATTCCAGATATTTATTAAAGTATTTATCAAGTCAGAATATATAAGGCATTCCAGTCTAGCTTCGTTTTTTCGAGGGGTTGATTTGAAAATGGATTAACTAACGTAAATTAGTGTGACGTCATCAGTGACGTCATCATGGTACCGAGACCCGGGACGTCCCTCCTTTCCAGTCTTTCTCCGTCAATGTTCAATGTGTTAGTTGAAGTATATGGCAGGTCAGAATATATAGTGCTGTCCAGTCTGGACGTCTTTCTTCTCTCGAGCTTCAAAATGAATTGCCGTACATAAAAGTAAGGGCCGAGACGGATATTTTTCCTGCCTCTCTCCTTGCCTGTACACCAATATTTTATTAAACCTACGTGTGTTTACAGACTCAAACGTGAAGGAAAGCCGGAATTAACCACGAAAATAAAGAGATAACCACAAAAATGTGAATGGCCACACCTTTGTTTACTGGGAAGTGATTCGATGATAAGACCGGCTGCCTTTCACAGGAGCAGTCACAGGAGTATGGGAAAAATTAAACGTGTGTGTGTGTGTGTGTGTGTGTGTGTGTGTGTGTGTGTGTGTGTGTGTGTGTGTGTGTGTGTGTGTGTGTGTGTGTGTGTGTGTGTTAGTCTTACACTGTATATACTGTCCTGAGAGAGAGAGAGAGAGAGAGAGAGAGAGAGAGAGAGAGAGAGAGAGAGAGAGAGAGAAAGTTAAGAAGGGTAATTGTGCACAGGTGGTCCTTCGTTTGAGTCGTTCCCGTGTGCTAAGTGGTACCCACAGGCGTGTGTGTAGGGGGGGGGGGAGCGCAAACAATGCCTTCTCAAGTTATAAACACTCCTTCATTTGTGTGTGTGTGTGTGTGTGTGTGTGTGTGTGTGTGTGTGTGTGTGTGTGTGTGTGTGTGTGTGTGTGTGTGTGTGTGTGTGTACACGTACCTCACACAAAGCCCTCTCATGTTATAAAACCCTTTATGTGTGTGTGTGTGTGTGTGTGTGTGTGTGTGTGTGTGTGTGTGTGTGTGTATTGAAGGATAGGGGGATAGGGAGAGGTAGTAGCCACGCACATTGTTCTATTATATAACATTTCTCCCCTTGTGTGTGTGTGTGTGTGTGTGTGTGTGTGTGTGTGTGTGTGTGTGTGTGTGTGTCTGTTTGTCTGTCTGTCTGTCTGTGTGTGGGGGAGGGCGCGCACAAACATACGCACGGCACCTTAATTCCTTTGTTCATCATCACGTTTTTAACCACATGATAATTAGCTCTCTCTCTCTCTCTCTCTCTCTCTCTCTCTCTCTCTCTCTCTCTCTCTCTCTCTCTCTCTCTCTCTCTCTCTCTCTCTCTCTCTCTCACACACACACTCATGGTCGGTCTCATAATAAACTTGTTCTGATGATATTATTGTAGAAAGGGTGATAAGAAAGGTGGCGATGGTGGTGGTGGTGGTGGTGGTGGTGGTGGTGGTACTAAAGGGGCTGTGGTTTGTGGTGAATTATCTCCTCTGTTCTTGTTCTGAAGGCCTCACGTCTTGGCTTCGTTATTTATTGAAGGAGGGATCTGTGTTTGGTGAAGTGGTAGGGAGATTGTTGTTGTTGTTATTGTTGTTGTTGTTGTTGGTGGTGGTGGTGGTGGTGGTGGTGGTTTTTTTATTGTTAGTACATTAAAGGCAGCAGATGGGGAGCTGGTTAGTTCTGGGGAGGAGATTAGTAAACTTCTGAATGATTATTTTTTAACTGTCTTCACTCAGGAAAACATGCAGGATATGCCAGATAGTGAACAGGTGTTTAGAGCAGATGAGTATGAGAAGCTGACGGATATTTCCATAACTAGGGAGATAGTGGAGCAGGAGATAGATAGGCTAAAAAAGTTCAAGTCGCCAGGACCTGATGAAATATATCCCAGAGTACTGAAGGAATGTAAAAAGATTATTAGTGAGCCGTTAGTTTCTGTCTTTAGGAAATCACTGGAGTCGGGTGAGGTACCAGTAATGTGGAGGCAGGCTAATGTAGTACCCATCTTTAAGAAAGGGGATAAAACTTTAGCGTCTAATTATAGACCTGTCAGCTTAACTTCAGTTGTAGGTAAAATGTTAGAGTCAATAATAGCCAGGAACATTAGGGAACATTTAGACAAACATAACTTGATAAATCAGTCACAGCATGGCTTCACGAAGGGGAAGTCTTGCCTGACAAACTTGTTAAGTTTTTACAGTAAGGTGTACGAGGCAGTAGATAATGGTGATAGTTATGATATCTTATATCTGGACTTTAGTAAAGCATTCGACAAGGTGCCCCATCAAAGGCTCCTGAGAAAGGTTAGGGCGCACGGGATAGATGGGAAGGTGTTAGGTTGGATAGGGTCATGGCTTGGTAACAGGCGACAGAGAGTGCTAATAAACGGCTCGAAATCCGAGTGGGGTCATGTCATTAGTGGGGTGCCACAGGGATCAGTATTAGGGCCATTATTATTTCTAATATATATCAATGACTTGGATAGTGGAATTAGTAGCGATGTTAGTAAATTTGCGGATGACACAAAGATAGGTAGATTAATTAGGTCAGAAGCGGATGCCATCGCCTTGCAGACAGACTTAGATAGAATGAATGAATGGACGGATAGATGGCAAATGCAATTTAATATCAATAAATGCAAAGTGCTTAGCGTAGGTAGAGGAAACCCACACAATAGGTACACATTAAACACCCAAACTCTGGTAGGTACAGGGTACGAGAAAGATTTAGGAGTTATAGTTAGCTCTGAACTCCGTCTAGGGAAACAATGCATAGAAGCCAGAAACAAGGCAAATAGGGTACTAGGATTCATTTTTAGGAGTGTTAAAAGTAGAAGGCCGGAAGTAATATTAAAGTTATACTTGGCGCTGGTCAGACCTCATCTAGACTACGCTGTGCAGTTCTGGTCCCCACATTACAGGAAAGATATAGGTCTATTAGAATCAGTACAGAGGAAAATGACTAAAAGGATTCAGGGGATGAGGAGTATTCCTTACGAAGCGAGGTTGAAGCGGTTAAATTTACATTCTCTAGAGAGACGTAGGTTAAGAGGGGACCTGATAGAAGTCTTTAAGTGGTATAAGGGTTATAACAAGGGAGATGTAAGCAAAATTCTTAGGATCAGCAACCAAGGTAGAACAAGAAATAACGGGTTCAAGCTTGAAAAATTTAGGTTTAGGAAGGAGATAGGAAAAAATTGGTTCTCAAATAGAGTGGTAGATGAGTGGAACGGACTCAGTAATCATGTAGTTAGTGCCAGGACACTAGAGAGCTTTAAGAGAAGATTAGACAAGTGTATGGATGGGGATAACAGATGGAAATAGGTAGGAGTGTTTCATACAGGGACTGCCACGTGTAAGCCTGGTCGCTTCTTGCAGCTTCCCTTATTTCTTATGTTCTTATGTTCTTATGTAGTAGTAGTAATATAGAGCGGTTTATGCATTCATTCGTGTTTGTGTGCATATCTGTTTTTAATGTCTGTCTTTGCTTGTTTATTTATATATCTGACTGTCTGGATGTCTGTGTATCTGTTTGTCTTGTATCTGTTTGTCTTTGTCTACTATTCTGCTTGTATACGTATTTGTGTGTCTAAGTGTCTTTGTGTCTGTATTTCTATGTCTATTTATGTTTCCATCTGTATGTCTGTGCGTCTGTCAGTCTTTGTCCATCCGTCTGGAAAGTAATGCAAAAAATGTACATCTGATTTCAGTTATATTTGGGGAGAAAGTTTGTGTTGGATTAGGAGACAGTGTGATTAGATTTTATGGCGGATCTGAATATTTATGCAAAACCAGAATTTTTTGTTCAATTTCTCTTAAATTTTTAATCAAGGGTTGGGAAGATTTTGTTGCCGTTGTTGTTATGGTGGTGGTGATGGTGATGGTTGTTGTAGCAAGTGACGCGTTGGAGGAAGAAGAATGAAGAACGAAATAACCTCCTCCTCCTCCTCCTCCTCCTCCTCACTACCCACAGACGCAGCAGGAGGGCGTGGCCGGGTGTAGGCGGCGCGTGGAAGGCTTAACAGTAGTGGTGGTGGCGGTGGTAGTGGTGGTAGTAGTTTTGAGCATGTAAGTGAAATGAAGCATGATACACACACACACACACACACACACACACACACACACACACACACACACACACACACACACACACACACACACACACACACACACACACACACACACAGAATAAAATCTTGCTTCGAAATGAAAGTTTGCAGTCTCCATTTCTCTTTTTCTCTTTTTTCTTTTTTTCTTTGTTCCTTCTTTCTCTCTTCCGCGTTGTCGTGGGAAGAAAGGGTGGGTTCATTATACGCGCTTAATTGCTCCACAGGTATCTGAGTGAAGGAGAGGAGGTGGTGGTGGTGGTGGTGGTGGTGGTGGTGGTGGTGGTGGTGGTGATGGTGTGGGAGGAGGAGGGCCAGGGAGGAATGAGGGAGAGAGGGAGTAGAGGCGACTTGGAGAGGGAGGAGGAGGAGAAGTTTCAGGAAGGAAGGAGGGAGAGAGAGTGAATGACAGGAGGAGTAGTAGGAGGGGAGGAAGATAGGAGGTGAAGGGAGGAGAATGGGGAGGAGAGAAGGACCGGGAAGGAATGAAGGTGGGAGAGAGTGGAGGAGGATAGGAGGAGTGATAAAGAAAGAAAGTAGAGGAAGGACGAGGAGAAGGAGATGACGGCTTATCCTAAATATTAATAAACACTAAAATTTACCTCCTCATCTTTCCTTCCCTTCCTTTCCTTTCCTTCCTTTCCTTCCCTCCTTCCCCTTCTTTCCTTACATTGCTAACACACCACGAGATGGGAGAGAACACCTGTATCCCTCATCTGCAATTAATGTTAGAGGCCTCACCTGGCGGGCTCAGACAAGGCAGGTAATTCATTCACTTGCTAAATTTACCAGGCTGATATTTTTTTTCTTGTTCTTTTCTTCAATTAACTTTTTTTTATGTTGGTCGTGCTGGTGGTGGTGATGGTGGTGGTGGTGGTGGTGATGGTGATGGTGGTGAAGTTGTTGTTGTTGTTGTTGTTGTTGTTGTTGTTGTTGTTGTTGTTGTTGTTGTTGTTGTTGTTGTTGTTGTTGTTGTTGTTCTTCTTCTTCTTCTTCTTCTTCTTCTTCTTCTTTTGTTTATCTTTGATATCTCTTCTTCTTCTTCTTCCTCCTCCTCCTCCTCCTCCTCCTCCTCCTCCTCCTCCTCCTCCTCCTCCTCCTCCTCCTCCTCCATTTTTCCCTCCTTTCCTTCCCCTGAGAACTAATTGGGTTTCATTTTTCTCCATTTTTTCCTTTGTTTACTTTTCTTTCAGGTAATAACTCTCTCTCTCTCTCTCTCTCTCTCTCTCTCTCTCTCTCTCTCTCTCTCTCTCTCTCTCTCTCTCTCTCTCTCTCTCTCTCTCTCTCTCTCTTTAGAGGAAACAAATATATGGATAAAACCCAAACAATTAGACAAACAGACGTGTGAGAGAGAGAGAGAGAGAGAGAGAGAGAGAGAGAGAGAGAGAGAGAGAGAGAGAGAAATGGTTTGAGGGACAGGAAAAGAGGAAGGATACAAAGAGAAGGAGAGAGGGGAGGAGGAGGAGGAGGAGGAGGAGGAGGAGGAGGAAGCCGCTAGTCTGAAGTAAACAAAAGTGTCACGAAGTTAGAGAAAAAGTGTAAAGCGTGAAGGGAGAGGCGGAAACGGGCTACTCTCTCTCTCTCTCTCTCTCTCTCTCTCTCTCTCTCTCTCTCTCTCTCTCTCTCTCTCTCTCTCTCTCTCTCTCTCTCTCTCTGTTCTGTTGTAGGTAACCAGTGTTTTCTTTCTCACTCCTTTCTTTTTTTTTCGTTTTTTTCTTTCTTTTTTTATTTCAATTCTTAAAGGGAACAGATTTTCTTTTTTCTTTTTTTTTTTTTGAACTTCTGGAATTAGAAGCGAGGAAGAAAAAGAAAATTATTAAACAGGAAAGAGTCGACGGGAGAAAAAAGTTAAGTTGATCTGAAAATAAAGGAAACTGAAAATAGATGAAAATTGAAGAAAAATTAGAAAATAATCATCAAATAACACTTTATCGTAGAGAGAGAAAGAGAGAGAGAGAGAGAGAGAGAGAGAGAGAGAGAGAGAGAGAGAGAGAGAGAGAGAGATTGTGAGATAAAGAAAAGAAAGAAAGTATTGGCAGTGAATTGAGAAAAAAATTAGTGATAATTGAAAGAGGAGATAAGATGAAATGACCAAGATAAGAGGAGGAGGAGGAGGAACAAGAAAACAAGAAATAGTGACAAATGTGGAACAGAAGGAAGGAGAAGAGGAAGTGGTGATAATAATGGAAGCAAATGAGGAGGAGGAGGAGAAAGAAGAGGAGGAAGTGGTTGTAATAGTGTATGAGAAGGAGAAGAACGAAGAGGAGGAATGGTAATTGTTGAGGAGGAGGAGGAGGAGGAGGAAGCGAAGGAAGAATTAGAAAATAGCCATTGAGAGAGAGAGAGAGAGAGAGAGAGAGAGAGAGAGAGAGAGAGAGAGAGAGAGAGAGAGAGAGAGAGAGAGAGAGAGAGAGAGAGAAATATGACTTGAAAACAACTGTACTGTATTTGAGAGGGAAAAATGCACTAAACTTACTTGTGACAAAATTTAATACAGTTCCTTGTAAAAAAAAAAACACCTGTAATAGTAGTAGTAGTAGTAGTAGTAGTAGTAGTAGTAGTAGTAGTAGTAGAGCCACATCGTCATGGTTTGGTTGAGAACATTCATTTTCTTAAATCATGTTTCCTGTTTTTGCTCCAGAGAGA
>NC_087172.1:2825000-2890000 GCF_035594125.1 Scylla paramamosain | reverse complement strand
TAGAGGAAGTTACTGGGAATTTCAAGGAGATTTTCATGAATTCTCTCTCCATCAAGAGAAGAACCACTCCTTAGAACACGTCTGTCTATCCCTGTAACAGTGTATCCCTTGAAAATAGACCTTGTGGACGAAGAAAACGTTGAAGAATAAGAATCTCTAAGGGAAATGACGAGTGTGTTATTTTTTTTTAGCATGTACTGTCATTCCTTTAGCTTTCGGTGATTTGTTGCAATAAAAAATGCTGTTGGGGAGGGAGTGAATATAGATTTTTTTTTATTTTTCGTTCTCTTTTTTTTTTTGAGGGGGGGAAGGTTAGGGAAGGGAAGGTCAGTGAGGGAAGTCCGATAAATTATGGAATGTGTAAGCCTAAAAGGACGATAGTTTGATGTCCCTCTGTTATTATTGACTTGGTAATGGTTTGGGATTTTATGATCTGGTTTTAATGTGCTTTTTTTTCCTCTCTCTCTCTCTCTCTCTCTCTCTCTCTCTCTCTCTCTCTCTCTCTCTCTCTCTCTCTCTCTCTCTCTCTCTCTCTCTCCATTCATTTTCCTTATGTATTTTTATTATTGAATTTTCCTCTTAATTATTGCTCTTTCTTTTATTTTTTTCTGTTTGTATCTATCTATCAATTTATCTATCTATTTTCACCGTTATTTATTTATTTTTTTTTTTTTTGCGATGTTTGCATGAGATTGATTTTTTCACTTATTTTTAAATATATAATGTTTTGTCTTGTTTACGGTATATCAACACCACGTTACCGTCCTTACTGTTACTCACTCACTCACTCACTCACTCACTCACTCCTCTCTCGCAGGATCCTGGTGGGGGCGCCGAAGGACCACAACCTCCAGCCAGGGACAGACAGGTCAGGGGCACTGTGGAAATGCCCTCTCACCACCAACACCACAGACTGCGTGCAGGTTCACACCGACGGCTTCAGGGGTGAGTCACCACCACCAACACCATCACCACCACCACGACCCTCCACCCACCACTCACCGACCCGACTGCATTCTTGATTCGCGAAGCCTTATGAACTGAGACGCCCCTTAGCACTCACTGATGGACACTACAAGGCTACGGACGGTGCAGGAATCGGGTAGCGAGGGAAGGATAGCTAGGCAGGACTGTTCTCGTTGTCTTTCTGTGGGACTGTATTCTGAAACACCTCTGCGCCGCACATCCACTATTTTTCAAAGGCTCTAGTTGAAGTTACATGGGTTTTTAAGGGTGTTCTTTGTGGTAATAGTGATAGATTTACAGTATTTCGGCATTTTTAAGGGAGAAACACTCTTGAGAACCCGGCTAATTATCGCTGAGGCCTTTGGAAATAGTCGTGGTGAGAGAGCGAAGCGTTTCAGAATACGGGTTTAAATGACTCGTATCTTTTCTGTAAGGGGGAAGCTTCACCTGGGGACTGACTTGGTTTAATGGTTAGTTGAGTTACCTGCAGGTGTTGCGTGGACGAGGCTGTGACGTGCTGGGAAAGTTGACGTGTGCATGATGAGTGAGTGGATTAGCTGTGGATGACTAAAACATGACGTGTGGATGTGCTAATAAGTGGATTCAAGTGTGGACGACTAAAAATATGACGTGTTCTTAAGTGTGTGAGGGAGTGGATTCAAACGTGGATGACTAAAATATGACGTGTTTCCGGAGTGGATGACGTGTGGGTTATCTGCTAGTGAGTGGATTCAAGTGTGGATGACAAAAAAAAAAAAAAGAAATACGCGCTTCAGTTTATACTTTTAAAAAATCGATGGCAAAAGTAGCAGAAGTTATTAGTATCTTTTTTATTGATGGATAGATGGAAGTATAAGGCACACTTGATTCCGACAGGTAGACTAATGAACTTTTTATCACCTGTAGTATCTTGACTTTAAGTGTAAGTTGCCATTAGCACGTGTCTCTTAGCCTTACATTATACAGGTAAAAGAGAGAGAGAGAGAGAGAGAGAGAGAGAGAGAGAGAGAGAGAGAGAGAGAGAGAGAGAGAGAGAGAGAGAGAGAGAACTAGTAATTAGCAGGTACGTTAAAGAAAACATAGCACAGGTAGGAACTAATTAAAAGACATGATACAGGTAAAAGTACAGGTGATTAGAAGGTACGGTGAAGATAACATAGGTAGCACAGGTGGGAATCAATTAAAAGAGGCACTATACATGTAAAAATACAGGTAATTACAAGGTACGGTGGAAAAAAACATAAATTACACAGGTACTGATAAATAAAACAACAATATTCACAGATAACGTCATAGATGATTCAAAAGATACAATTAAGAATACAGATAGCAACAGGTACTTAGTGATTAAGAGAGCCAGCTACTAGTGATTCATTAAGAAAACAAAAGAACATCGTAGCATCATCGTGTAAAGGAATTCCAAGCTAAGTTTAAAATATTACATCAAGAACCTTTTAATTTCACTCCACCTCCCCTCCTGTCAGTGTTTAGTTGTGCTGTAATGCATGGGTGTTGCGATGCTGTGATGTTGAGTGTTCGCTGTTGCGTAGGTGTTGTAGTACAAGCGAGGGAGTGAGTGAGTGAGTGAGTGAGTGAGTGAGAGGTGAATCAGACAGCTGAGTGAGGATGTGGGTAAGTTTCTCATTGTTATTCTCCTCCACTAACGACCTGGAGATGTGGCTGCATGTTCAGTGATCTCTCCATCTCTCTCTTTCTGTCTCCCTCTCCATCTTTTTTTTTTCTCTCTCTTTCTTTCTCCTCCTATCTCCTTCGCTGTGGGAGTGTCAGGTGCGTTATCATTCATGAATCTCTCTCTCTCTCTCTCTCTCTCTCTCTCTCTCTCTCTCTCTCTCTCTCTCTCTCTCTCTCTCTCTCTCTCTCTCTCTCTCTCTCTCCAGGCTCGTTATCTCCAGAGGAATCGTGTTATGTCTCAGATCGACAAGTCCATTTATTATAGCCATTTATCTTCCCTTCCATCCGTCAGTCCAAGAAATTAAACCTTTTTTTAACTCCCTTTTTTTCATGTATCCAGGCAGGCATAAGACAGGAACTGTATATATACATAGACTACCCCAAGTATACATAGTAGCATCCCTGTAGCTGCTCTGCGTAGGTCGGGTTTAAGGTTTATCGTAGATGTATTATGTAGTGACCCTTAGCCTACACACACACACACCCTACCCTGCCGCCTCAGTACTGTAGACTCCCTGTAGAAGATAGAGCGACGCAGCACTTGCATAGAGCACCGCTGGGTTGTACTGTAGGAAGGAGTACTGTACTGTAGGAAGTGGCATGAGTACTTGAGGAGTGACGCTCATACGGAAAACGGGATGATGACGTCAGGTTCCCGCGTCATCACCCTTCCCCTCCCATCTCGTCCCCTAAAGCCGGGGACTGGGTGACTGGAGGCCTGAGGACGTGTTTCAGGGAGTGAGTGTTGAGGATTGGTACCCGCGTGACCCGCTAGAGTGCGTGACGTAATGACAGGTGATGCAAGGTGAGACTCAGCAGGTGTTGTGTGTTCGCTGTGTGTTCGTGAGACGTGAGGCGGACTGAATTCACTAACACGGCCAGGGAATCGAATCTGGTCCCTTGCAGCTACTCTCCCTCCCTCTGTCAGTCTCTCCCGGGTCTCACCCTCCTCCCCCTGACCGCCCCGGGGCACACCTAGCCTCGGGGCACCTCACTGTACATCACGACTTGCATGCCGCTGTATAAATGTTGACCTAAGTGGGTGGTTGGCTGGCCTGGCGCGGCTGTACTCAGGGTGGTGGCGGCGGCTCCTGACTGTTCGCCGCTGCCTGACTACTGCCGCCACCCTCGCCGCCGTGACCGCCACCACCACCACCACCACTGCCACTACTTAACTGACGCCCTCCACCTCCTGACTTATCCTTCCTGGCGACCTTTGCCGCTCTCCACTCCTCTCCCCGCCATGGCTCTCGTCTGATATTCAAGGTCCGGGGCTGTTATCATACCCTCTGACTGCCAACAGAAGATAAATGTTGAAGTGATAATGATAAAGTGAAACTGACTTGGAGTATGAATAATGGAGTAGAATAATAGCAAAGGAAATTGGAACTTGGTGAAATGAAAAGTTTTGCCAATAAAAGACGTATGTTGATATGAAGTAATGGTGACAAAAGAGAACAAACTTAGAGGATGGATAGTAAAATGAAGTAAATAGATTGAAAAGTAGGTTGTAAGTTAACGAAATGAATGATGGAATGAGAATTATAGTACCTGGAGTCTGCCAATAATGGATAAACATTGGGGTAATGATAGCAAAAGAAAAATTGATTATAGTATGGATGACAAAATAAAGTCATAGGAAAGACAAATGTAACGTAACGAAAATTAATAATGAAATGAAACGATAAGATAAAAAAAAAAACTCAAAACCAACTAAACAAGCAATTAACCAACGAAAAAATTAAATATAAAATAAAATCATGATAAAAAAAAAGACTAATAACTTAACGAACACGAAGATCTATAGAATCACAAAAAAAAACAATAACAACAAAATAAATAAAGAAAAATATATACCAAAATAAAACCACGATAATAAAAAAGGACGACTAACAACTTAATGAACACCAAGGTCTGTATAATCTCACCCCGGGGCATGGATATAATTAATGCCCTGGGGGAAATATAAATTAACACACGCCACTATTGATGAAGCACGCGTCAACTCCTCTAATTACTGTATAGGGGAAAAAAAGTCACGTACACTCCAGTCTATATAAATAGAAATAAGAAGGTAATAAGTAAGAATAAGAAAGAATTTAAATCATCGTCTAATCACATCCATTCCAGGCCGCAAAAATAAATAAATAAATAAATGGTAATAAGTAAGAAGTCGCAAATATTTAGTCATTGTATATTCCAGCGTGTAAAAATAGATAGATAGACAAATAAATAAATAAAAGCTAAGTAAAAGTGTAACAAATTTATTAATCATCCGCTCCTTCAGCCGCTTCTTAGTCAGACACTTAAGTGCACTTCAAAAACACTTATTTTAAATTAATTCCAACAAAAAATAAAGAATAAGTAAATTTGGTAAATTAAAACTTGACAGACTTATAGGACGAATTGTAGGGAAACCTCACTGTAATAAAGATATAATAATAACAAAAAGAAGAAGAAATAACAGCGCTCATATTTTTATCCTTAATTGTGACATAGAAATTTTGTGATAAGATTTTCAAAAGCCACAGAGGTGATTAGCCGGGCTGTCATAAGTGTTTCTTCTGTTAATAACGTAGAAATCTTGTTAATCTGTCATTAGAACCGTAAAAACACACTTAAAAATTCGTGGCACTTTAACTAAAACCTTATGAAAGTGGTGGAGATTCGGCGCAAAAGTGTTTCAGAATATGGTCTCCCTTGCCTCGAACTCGGGGTGAAAAGTTGAGGTGCGTTGGCGGAGAATAAGCGTTATTGTGTGAGGGAAGGTTTAGCGGCTGTGTGAAGATTCTGTAATGACATTGTGACGTGTTGGAGAATAATTAAAGGGGACGCCTCGCCATTTTCTTTTTTTTTTTTTTTCTTTTTAATGCTTCGTATTCTCTTATTACTTCTGCGTCTAATCTCGGGTACATTTTGACAGGCTGGAGTGGAAGTTGTTGTGGTTTCCAAGAGTTAGTAAAGAGAAGTGAGACAAGAAAAAGTTTGATAGTGATGATCTAAGTTACTGAAGATACTGATAATAACAAAAGAACAGCAGATAATGATGGATGTTAATTATTATAACCTCTGTAACCTTTCATGATGAGTAATGTCGAGATGAATAAGAGGACTGAGAGATAATGATTATAAATTAGTGAAGAAATAAAGAAATAAATAAGACTGCCTTGATAATGATGAAATGACACCGAAGTGAACAGTAATGAGAACAGATGATGATAAATTATAATAACTATAAAATATGAAGAGGATTTAGAAGAATTAAGAAAAGGGGATGATAAAATACTAGAATAAAGATAATGGCAATAGGCAATGATAAACAATGATAGTAATAACTGAAAATAAGTCAATTGATAATGAAGAGGAAGACTGGATAAAAAAGAATATGGAAAATAGTAATTAAAGAGGTGAAGGAAAAAAACAATAATAACAGGACAAATGGATAACAGATGATAATGATTACTGACAATAAATGAGTTGTGATGAATGATGACCTTACAAGACGCAGACAAGTTGTGATCAGTGACTTCCAGCTGACACATCATCTAACTGACGTATAGTGAGAAAAAGAATAATAATCTGATTTTGTAGTATAACCAAGAATACAGATGATGGTGATGATGATAATGTATTGCGTTGGAATGACGAAGATTGTAATGATGATGATGATGATGACAGTGATGATGGTAATGAGAACGTATTGCCTTTGAATGACGAAAAGTATAATAATAATGATGATAATGATGATGATAATGTGAATATTTTGCCTTGGAATGACGAAGAATATAATGATGACGATGACAATGATGATAATGAGAATATACTGCCTTACTGACCTTGATTTTTAGACGATCCAGATTAATTCCTTCCCCTCTTCCTTCCCTCCTTCCTTCCTTCACCGTAGCACCTATTATGTGTTGTGACTCCCCCTCCCCCCTTCCTTCCTTCCTTCCTTCCTCTGTAGACCAATATAACCAAGGTTCATGTGTACAAAAGAGAAAAAAGAAGTAAAGGAATTAATTATTGTTTTTCTCTATCTCATTTTTTTACAAGATTACACTCACTACTTTCTTTTCTTTTCTTTCTCTCTCTTTTTTTAGGCTGTTTTCAAAAATTAACCTAAGTTTTTTTAAACATTCGTGCTTGATTTTTTTCCCCATGATTTCATTTTTTTACATATAGATTTTTTTCTTTCTTCCTTCCTTCCTTCCTGTCTTTCTCTTGACGTGATTTGATAAGGAAAGGTTGTGTCCAAGGGTCTGCTGTGATTCCCCATGTCCTCGTCCTCTTCCTTGTCCTATCCCTCCTCCTCCTCCTCCTCCTCCTCCTCCTCCTCCTCCTTTTCACCATCGTCCTCCTTGTCCTCATCCCCGTCATCGTCCTCTCCCTCCTCTTCCTCGACTTCTTCATTGTTTTCTCCCTCCTCTTTTTCCTTGTCGTCGTTCTCCTCCTCCTTCTCCTCCTCCTCCTCCTCCTCCTCCTCCTCCTCCTCCTCCTCCTCCTCCTCCTCCTCCTCCTCCTCCTCCATTACCTCCTTCCTCCTAACTTACCTTTACCCCATCACTCCCCCTATACCCTCTCCTCCCCTCACCCCCTTCTCCTATCCCTCGGGCATCAGGGGGAGGCCATCCATTCTTCCCTACCCGCCCCCCCTCAGGCTCCACTTTCCCCCTCAGGCTCCCGTGTCACACTCTAATTTAGGTGGAGGAGATGCAGTGATCCTGACGGTGAATTAATGTGCTAGGGAGCGAGGACACGTGGCTGGATGTCCTCCTCCTCCTCCTGTGTGTGTGTGTGTGTGTGTGTGTGTGTGTGTGTGTGTGTGTGTGTGACGGATTGGTTAATGAATGTACGGACTTAAGTTTTCTATACCCTCTCCTTGCCCTCCTCCTCCTCCTCCTCCTCCTCCTCCTCCTCCTCCTCCTCCTCCTCCTCCTCCTCCTCCCTCAGACACGTGCCCCCCCTTATCACCTCACGTCGCCTCTCTCTCCTCACTGTACTAGATGTTTAAACAAGAACTTTTAATTTTCCACACAGCAGAGATATGTTTGTCTTACGTGATGTGTGTTGCTTACTTCTTACAGATCCGGAAAAAAGGCTCTACATCTTTGACCGTAAGTTTAACAACCTTCACCCTTCACCACTACCACCACCACCACACCTCCACCACCACCACTACCACCACCGCCGCGCCCCACCCCTTCCATGGCCAGGCTCCACGTCTGGCATGTGGCCACTACCTGGATTGAATAACCCATTACAAGCATCATTTGAATTGCCTAACCATTGGAAGTTCAAAATTGCCTTGCCTTCACTAACGCCTACAGCCCTTCACCACCACCACCACCACCACCGCCGCCGCCGCCGCCGCCCCCGCAACGCACCGCCACCACCATCTTCGTTCCCCGTGCGGTTTATTCCCTGGGGGCACCTCGCATGTTTTGAGATGTGCTGCGGAGATTTTTGTGTTGCTGTGGATGTGGTGTGCGTCGCAGTGAACGTGTGGTGTGCGGAAGGTGACGCGGGGAGAGCTGTGTTGTATTGTCCTGATGGTATTGTGGTGTGTGTGTGTGTGTGTGTGTGTGTGTGTGTGTGTGTGTGTGTGTGTGTGTGTGTGTGTGTGTGTGTGTGTGTGTGTGTGCGTACAAGAGTTATCACGAGCTCCACACACACACATACACCACCACCATATGCCAGACACTACCACCGCCATCACCACTACCACCACCGCCACCACCACCACCGCCGCCCCCCGGACTCGCCTGGTCCTCGCAAGGTCAGACACAACTCGCGGCTCAAACCTTCGGGCGTTCACCTGTCACACCTCAGACTCGAGAGAAAAAGAAAAGTAAAAAGTAGCATTCGCCCTTTTTTTCCCATTATCCTCCCTAATGCGGTGTGAAGTCAGGTGTTCAGAGAGTAACTTGCAGGTCAGATTTTACGTAAGTTACAGCGGTTAAAGCAGCGTTCACTAGTCACATCTCAGACTCGGGAAAAAAAGGGGGAAAAAAAAAAAGTAGCATTCGTCTTTTTATTTTTTTTTTCACTAATGCGGTATTGAATCAGTAGTTCAGAGAGTAACTTAAAATAGAGATCCTGAATAAATGACAGTAACTAAAACAAAAGTGATAAATGACATATTGTTACTAGAATCTCCGTTATTGTTGTTCCCTTTTATTATAACCACAATCCAAAATATATTACAACTCAATAAAACTTCACCTTAAGAACTAAACTGTAAAATATAAACTCAACTATCACATTTACCACCCGAAGAAATCAAGAGACGCTTCACTTAGAGGCTAAAAAATAAAAGATTCTGAACAGTAAACCCAAACTCCTGTACGCTGGTAAAAAAAAAAAAAAATACGAAAAAACGGGAGGATCAAAAGTGATGGCATCCTAAAAAATAAAGATTCGGAAACTCCTCTGCACTAATAAAAAAAATATGAAACGTGCGAGCATCGAGAGTATAAAGTAATGGAATCCGCGACCTTACAAGGAGGATCGAGGCGTGATGGCCCTTCGCCGCCGTGTTGCTGGTGACGATAAGGGACTGAAGGCATTGGAATCTGTAGCAGTTGGAATCTCTGTACCTAAGCTCTGATGAAAGATGAAAGTGGTTTTTTTTTTTTTTTTTTTTTTTTTTTTTTTTTTTGCGATGTGAGACGTGACGGTGATGTGACTTGAAATTAGGATAAGAAATGGAGTATATATTTTTTTCTTATTTTGATGCGTTTTTTTTTATTGTGATTTTTTTTTTATCTTCATTTCTTTTAGTTTTAGCCATGTCTCGTTCTCATTCGTAAATGTAGAGAAATACAAAATACGTTGTCAAATATAAAAATAATAGAAGATGAGATTAACAATAAAAATAACGAAAAAAAAAAACTAGGCCACAGATAAATAGAAAATATACAATAAGATAAAATTAACAGTACGTACGAAAAAATCTAACCTAGCAAGTACAAAAAAAAAGAAAGAAAACATATCTTCGCCTTAACAATGTGATGGCAAGTGATTCGCTCGTTACCTAGTTGTTCTCGTCCCAGTAACAGCGAAGGTCAGGAAGAGAAACATGGCGGAAAAATGCACACCCTTCGTCACGCCCTCCGTCACGCCCTTCGTTTTCTCCTTGTTCCATCATAACTATTAATACCACCATTAATATTGTTTTATCCCTTTAACTTTCGTGCGTGCGTGTGTGCGTTAGTGTGTGCGTGCGTTGACGTTTGAACATTGATTCCCTGACTAAACGAGTCTGCTGTCTTGATGATGATGATGATAGTGAAGATGATGATGATGATGATGATGCATGTGGTTGCCTGCATGTTCGCCTTTTGCTTGCCACTTGGAATGAAGAAAACAAAATTCGTGCATGATTTGCTTGTTAATTTATATATATTTTTACTTTTTCCACAAAATTTTTTCTCTCCCTCCCTCCTCCCCCTCCCTCCATTACGTCCCTCCGTATATTTTGTTTTAATCCTCTTTTTCCGTCTTCCACCGTCTCACCTTCCCACTTCCCTCTCACCCACCGCCTTTCTCTCACCCACTAACACCTTCAATGCTCTGTCTCTCACCTCTCTTTGCCTTTCCACCTCTTCTTCTCCCTTCCTTTTATCTCCCACACCGTCCCCTCCCACCCCCATCTTCTCTTCTTCCCTCTGTCTTTACCTTCTCTTCCCTCTCTATTCAAACCTACGCTTCATTGTTATTGTTTTGTTTCTCTCACCTCACACGTTACTCCCTCTTCACATTCTGTCCTTTTTTTTATATTTCCTATGAGACTTTGGTTTTATTTCACTCTGGTTTTTATTTTTTCTCCCTCGTGATTTTTTTTTCCCTTTGTGAACCTTTTTTTTATTTTTCATTTTCAGTTGCATCGCTCCGGAGTAGGTCGTTGGAAAATATATACCCTCCTTTTTTTTACATTTTTCTTCGTCTAATTTCCTTTTTTTTTTCTTAAGGTTCCCTCCTCCCTCCCTCCCAGTCTTTTTATTTATTCATTTATCTATTTATCTTTTTGTTCATTTATTTATTTACTTATTCGTCTATATGACTCCTGACAGGTCAAGGTTTGTTCTCTTTGTATTATTTTTCCTTATATCTTTGTTTATATATATATATTTTTTTTTTTTTTTTGCTGCATTTTTGAGGACATGCGCATGGTTGGAATTTTTTTTTTTTTTTTTTTTTTTTTTTTTTTTTTTTTTTTTTTTTTGACGAGTACGTTTGTCGCTTGTGGTATTCTGCGTGTGTGCGTGTGTGTGTGTGTGTCTGTGTGATGGCGTGTTTGCCTTGTGCTTATTATTTTTTCCCCCTCGCACACTGGAATGGACCACTGGAATGGACCTCTTGGCCTCTTTCTTTTTCCAGGGAAGCTAAGCAGAAGGTTCTCGCGCGCCTGCTTATTTACTCGTAACTCAGCCTCGCCTCAGCTGTGCGTTTCAGCCGCCGCCGAGTGACTTTTGTTGTCCCGAGCAATGCCATAACCTTAAATTATTTCCCTGCACGTGACATTAAGTTCTCAATAACTGGTGTCACTCGCTCCTAAAACTTATAACGTGTTTCATTTCGTAACATTATTACTATTTAAACACTGCTTGCTCGTAACAGTTGTTCTCGATAACTGGTGTCACTTCCTCAGAAAATCTATAACGTGTTTAAATTATCAGCATTATTCTGATAATATCTGTCGCAAAGAAGTTGGAGAAACTGATATATGTGTCAGTTTTCCTCGGTTCTTTTGTCAATTTTCTGTTTGTTTGAAAAGGTAAAAGAGAAATCAGTGTTTATTTCTCTCTGTTTTGCACATATGAAAATAAGGATTAATCTCTATGACAAACATAAGTACACAGATTTTTGCTCCTCTCTCATGAAGCAGACGAGGAAAACGAAAACAAAGAGCCTCGTGACCGCTCTTCCCACTCGTCCTGTCCACCGCCACCAAAACCTGAGGGCTTAACAGAGCGTCGTATACTCAAGGCAACGGATAACAGAAGCCTAACATCGCGCTTTAATAGTCAGTCTTCAGAGATGACAAATTAATCGTATGTATTTTTACGCCGTAATTTAGTTTTTTTTTTTTTTTTTATCTCAAGTTTTTTTTTCTTTTTTTATTTTAAGTTCGATTAAAAGAAAATGTGACACCAGTGATTCCGTAAACCATCTTTGCTTGCGATGGCCTTATTATTTTTTTCCTTCATTCTTGTCCTGTCTATTCATTTTTTTTTTTTTTTTCAGCTTCCGTCACAATCTCGACATTTTGTGTTAAGTTGACTCCTCACTTTTATTTTCTTTTATTGCACTGCGAACCAGCGACGATCTTTTTTTTTTTTTTTTCCCAAAGGATCTGACTCAGAGGTTCTTAAGTTTCCTGTGTTACTCTTATCTTGTCTTTAATTTCCCGGCGCGAAGTCAAGGGTTCCTGAGGTCTTGAATGTGTCGCGTTAGCTTTCAAATTCCGCGACGCATTCGATGACTTTTTTTGTTTGCCTTTACACTCTCCTTGGTTGGCGAATACAGTCAGGCCGGTATTCAGAAACACTGCTCGCACCATGTCTACTTCCAAAGGCCACAGAGATGATTAGCCGGGTTCTTAAGAGTGTTTCTCCTGTTAATAATGTAAAAATCTCGTTAATCTAGCACTAGAAACATAAGAACACCCTTAAAAATACTTGTACCTTCAACTAGAGCCTTTTGAATGTAGTGGAGGTGCGACGCAGAGGTGTTTCAGAACACGGTCCACAGTCTCAGTCTTCGCACAGTGGCGTTGCTGAGCACTGCGAGGAACCCCGCGGACGAACGCGCCTCCCAGTGTGTCTTGGCGGCAGTGCATGAGTAGCGGCGAGGGCGCGGCGCTGGATCCGATGACGGCTCCGTTTCAAGACGTGGCATTTTTTTTTTTCTTTTTCTTTCTTTTCTCCCGCTATGTGGGTCGACCGTCGCTCACTTGTTTATTATACGCAGTGCAAGTTTGATTTTGCCCTCCATTCGTGTAAAGAACCTTGTTTAAATATAATTCTAAACTCTAAAAACTCATATAATTCATGTGTTTGTTTACATGGGAGTAACAATTTCCTGGCGGGAGATTTAGTCATTAGTCAGTGCACGATTCCACCTTACGGTTCTGCTGGAGAATGGCGCTTGTCTCCTCGCTGCCTTAGAAGGTATCACATTATCTTGGCCTTAACGGAGAAGCAAATTGCACTTGTAGCCAAGAGTTACAACCTCGTCAGGAAGGTAAATGGTCCCGTCACTTCAACAGACGCGCCTCGTGGCTCCGCGCTAACTTACCGCCGCGTCTGCAAGTTTAATGGTTCTTTCACTAAACGAGACCCGGGAAGCGAGTTCCTATGAGCCAGTGCCACGTCAGGGAGTCATCAGATTCGCGCCTAAACGTTCGCCTCCCGCTCTGCTTGTCTTCCTCCCCCACACTCCACCGGACCGGCCTCTGGCGTGCTTTGGCCTGGCGCAGGTGGCGGCCTCGCCTCCCTGAATGCTGCCTGTCTTGTTGCATATCAATGTGAAGATTGTCTTTGTTTATTCTCTTTGTTTGCATCAGTAGTCAGTGCAATCTTGGCCTCTGCTGCACCTCCAAAATTAGATGATAAGTTGTAGATATTAAGTTTTTTTTTTTTTTTTATGGTTGCCGTTCTTTTGGATTTTTTTTCTTATTCATTTTCAGTTCATTCAACACAGTCGGTATGTGTGTTTTGTTTTGTTTTGTTCTGAGTTTGAGTTTGTGTTTTTGTACATAAAGAGTTTTAATAATAACCAGAACTTGTGTGTTTGTGTGTGTATAATGTTATTTGTTGTATATTAATGTTGTTGTTGTTCTTGTTGTGCTTTGCTAACGTCAGTGCCTCAACTGAAAGAGGGAAAACTTATGATCACAAAAGTTGTCAAGAGACACAACTTGGATACAAGAAGGAAAGACAACAACAAAAAAGCTTCACATGTGCTTGTCAAGTCCCTCAATTGTCAGTTCAGTGTTCTAATTATGTTGAGGCTTCATACTTTGCTTCATGAATACTTCACAAAATATCATAACTATCTAAACACCTCGTTAGGAAGGTAGTTTGGCGGGGCGTGTGACGTGCCTCACCCCACCACTACCTCCGCCATCCCCGCCACCACCACAACCACCACCACCGCCCCAGCTAACCCGCCCCGCCCTTTTGCAGATAGCGACAACAACCTCTCGGAGCCAGCTGAGGACGAGATCAAAGACGGACAGTGGCTCGGCGTCACCCTCAAGAGCCAGCAGGGATCGGAAGGCAAAGTGCTGGTAAGACACACACACACACACACACACACACACACACACACACACACACACACACACACACACACACACACACACACACACACACACACACACACACACACACCAAGTAATTAATCGTAGTTTTAGGATGCTACATTAGTTTTCTTTTTTCTTTTTTTTTCAATAGCCACATTTTTTTGCAAGACATTTTTTTTTTTTTTTAATATAGGAAGGACACTGGCCAAGGGCAACAAAAATCTAATAAAAAAAATGCCCACTGAAATGCCAGTCCCATAAAAGGGTCAAAGCAGTGGTCAAAAATTGATGAATAAGTGTCTTGAAACCTCCCTCTTGAAGGAATTCAAGTCATAGGAAGGTGGAAATACAGAAGCAGGCAGGGAGTTCCAGACTTTACCAGAGAAAGGGATGAATGATTGAGAATACTGGTTAACTCTTGCGTTAGAGAGGTGGACAGAATAAGGGTGAGAGAAAGAAGAAAGTCTTGTGCAGCGAGGCCGTGGAAGGAGGGGAGGCATGCAGTTAGCAAGATCAGAAGAGCAGTTAGCATGAAAATAGCGGTAGAAGACAGCTAGATATGCAACATTGCGGCGGTGAGAGAGAGGCTGAAGACAGTCAGTTAGAGAGGAGTTGATGAGACGAAAAGCTTTTGATTCCACCCTGTCTAGAAGAGCAGTATGAGTGGAACCCCCCCAGACATGTGAAGCATACTCCATACATGGACGGATAAGGCCCTTGTACAGAGTTAGCAGCTGGGGGGGTGAGAAAAACTGGCGGAGACGTCTCAGAACACCTAACTTCATAGAAGCTGTTTTAGCTAGAGATGAGATGTGAAGTTTCCAGTTCAGATTATAAGTAAAGGACAGACCGAGGATGTTCAGTGTAGAAGAGGGGGACAATTGAGTGTCATTGAAGAAGAGGGGATAGTTGTCTGGAAGGTTGTGTCGAGTTGATAGATGGAGGAATTAAGTACAGTAAAATCCCTCTTATCCGGCATCAGCGGGACCGCCGACATGCCGGATACTTGAATATTGCCGGATACTTGAATAGAAGTGAAATTATGTCCACAATCACCACCCTACACTCACGCATCTTACCATAACAAAGATCAGCTGATCTTAATCAGCAGCTGATCTGATCAGCTGCTTAAGTGTAAGCACAACACGCTTCCTCTTTTCTACAACTTTAGGCATGATGAAGGCGTCAGGCGATAAACAGTGCACACGCGGGACTTAGTCACTGAGTAAACACTGCAGTGGGCTGCGGATGGCGCGAAGCAGTGCGCTCTGGTGGCGAGGGGACAAAGTATGCCTCGTGCGGGAATTTTAATCGATTTTATGAGTACACATTGATTTTTTATTGATTTTAAGGCTCGGGGAAAAATGTACCGGATACTTGAAGCTGCCGGATACTCGAATGCCGGATAAGAGGGATTTTACTGTATTTGAGGCATTGAACAATACCAAGTTTGCTCTGCCCCAATCAGAAATTTTAGAAAGATCAGAAGTCAAGCGTTCTGTGGCTTCCCTGCGTGATATGTTTACCTCCTGAAGGGTTGGACGTCTATGAAAAGACGTGGAAAAGTGCAGGGTGGTATCATCAGCGTAGGAGTGGATAGGACGAGAAGTTTGGTTTAGAAGATCATTAATGAATAATAAGAAGAGAGTGGGTGACAGGACAGAACCCTGATGAACACCACTGTTAATAGATTTAGGAGAAGAACAGTGACCGTCTACCACAGCAGCAATAGAACGGTCAGAAAGGAAACTTGAGATGAAGTTACAGAGAGAAGGATAGAAACCGTAGGAGGGTAGTTTGGAAATCAAAGCTTTGTGCCAGACTCTATCAAAAGCTTTTGATATATCCAAGGCAACAGCAAAAGTTTCACCAAAATCTCTAAAAGATGATGACCAAGACTCAGTAAGGAAAGCCAGAAGATCACCAGTAGAGCGGTCTTGACGGAACCCATACTGGCGATCAGATAGAAGGTTGTGAAGTGATAGATGTTTAAGAATCTTCCTGTTGAGGATAGATTCAAAAACTTTAGATAGGCAGGAAATTAAAGCAATAGAACGGTAGTTTGAGGGATTAGAACGGTCACCCTTTTTAGGAACAGGTTGAATGTAGGCAAGCTTCCAGCAAGAAGGAAAGGTAGATGTTGACAGACAGAGCTGAAAGAGTTTGACTAGGCAAGGTGCAAGCACGGAGGCACAGTTTCGGAGAACAATAGGAGGGACCCCATCAGGTCCATAAGCCTTCCGGGGGTTTAGGCCAGCGAGGGCATGGAAAACATCATTGCGAAGAATTTCAATACGTGGCATGAAGTAGTCAGAGGGTGGAGGAGAGGGAGGAACAAGCTCAGAATCGTCCAAGGTAGAGTTTTTAGCAAAGGTTTGAGCGAAGAGTTCAGCTTTAGAAATAGATGTGATAGCAGTGGTGCCATCTGGTTGAAATAGAGGAGAGAAAGAAGAAGAAGAAGCAAAGTTATTGGAGATATTTTTGGCTAGATGCCAGAAATCACGAGGGGGGTTAGATCTTGAAAGGTTTTGACATTTTCTGTTAATGAAGGAGTTTTTGGCTAGTTGGAGAACAGACTTGGCATGGTTCCGGGCAGAAATATAAAGTGCATGAGATTCTGGTGATGGAAGGCTTAAGTACCTTTTGTGGACCACCTCTCTATCATGTATAGCACGAGAACAAGCTGTGTTAAACCAAGGTTTAGAAGGTTTAGGACGAGAAAAAGAGTGAGGAATGTACGCCTCCATGCCAGACACTATCACCTCTGTTATGCGCTCAGCACACAAAGACGGGTCTCTGACAAGGAAGCAGTAGTCATTCCAAGGAAAATCAGCAAAATACCTCCTCAGGTCCCCCCAACTAGCAGAGGCAAAACGCCAGAGGCACCTTCGCTTAGGGGGATCCTGAGGAAGGATTGGAGCGATAGGACAAGATAAAGATATGAGATTGTGATCGGAGGAGCCCAACGGAGAAGAAAAGGTGACAGCATAAGCAGAAGGATTTGGTATGGTATTTGGTATGAATTGTATACGTATATTATGTATTTGCAGTTTATTTATCGTAGCTTCTTCCCTAGCGAGAAATGTGCGTTAGTTTATTTGTTTATGACTATCAGTTCATTGCGCGTGCGTGAACATGTGCCGAAATATGCATGGCCTAGATGTGGCAGGAACCAAGGTCAAGAGAATACGCCATTGAAAACCGCCAATATTTTTTTTTTTTTTTTTGTCAGAGCTTGTTGAAAGTACCAGAAATAAGACTCCATAACGTTGAAGAATACGGTGCGTAATAGATACAAGAGCAATACTTTGAGAACAGTTATACACACGTACTTATTATCATCCTTGGTTGCTATGGAAGACTAGATACGAATACAAGGCAGTGAATGTGTGTGGTGAAAGGCGACTGAGGCAGCAGGTTCTCATACACACACACACACACACCCAATAAGGCGGAGGCGGTGTGAGCAGCGGGGTGCCAGTGTTCCAGGGCGTGTGACAGGAAAGTAAAAGGCGAGTGTTAGTCATCCCTCTCCCAGCAGCTGCCGTGTTGCTATTCTATACCCCGCTGCGCAGACCCCTTGTGCTTGACGATTGATCGCTTCAAGGAAAAAAAGATATTCAGAATAGTGATGATTAGAAGCGAAGAAAGACTCTCATTTATCAAAGCAAGGAAAAGTTGAAAATAATGCTGATAATAAATTAGGAATGAAAAAAACTAAAAAGCATATTGCATTTATTAGAACAAGAAAAGAAATTAAGTTTAATAATAAAGAGCAGAGGAATAAGAACGGGGTCATATTAAGATAAAGGGATATTATTAATAGCAGTAAAAAAAGGAAGAAAACAAATTAAGAAAGAGAACGATAGAAAACGATGAGATATAGAACTGTTAAGTATTCAGTAATCCTGTGATAGAGAAACAGAAGAGTAATTGCAGTAGAAATGATAGGGGAAAACATTAAGTGATCAGTTTCTCCAAGCAAAGCAGTTAGTGATCGTTGAATAAAACAAGTAGAGGAAGAGAGTAAGGAGCAATGAAAACCACAGAAAAGAAGTGCCGCAAGACAAAGAACAATAAAGTATTTAGTAATCAGTGAAGCAAACAGAAGTTATCGTAGAGATCAAGAAACAATACAAACAACGAGAGAGAGAGAGAGAGAGAGAGAGAGAGAGAGAGAGAGAGAGAGAACAGTAAAGTCTTTAGTAATCAGGGAATCAAAGAGGTCACAAGAGGAGGAAGTGACCGCGGATGATGGTGTCAACAGGTCAGGCCAGGTAGCGTCTTGCACTGACTGCCAAACGCGGCACTCCTTCAGAGGGCGGCGGTCAGGAACTCTCAGGGTCAATGCCAGGCAACGTGAGGGGCTTGGGAAATGAAACTTCGGTGAACTTTGCAGGTGTCCCGTGAAGTGCTACGGTTGTTTTTATTTTCGTTTTTATCGGCATTATTTTGACTTCTTTCCTTTGTTCTGATAAATATGCGTTTTTTCCCCGTTTCAGATTAGCTGCGTTAGTTCGTGTTTCTGAAGCCTGTAGTGAAGCATTTGGTGTTATTACAGGAAGGTTTGGTGTCTCTAGGGAAACGGCGAGAGGAGAAGATGAAGGCTTGGTGTAGGAGAGACTGTATGGTTTAAAGCTTAATACTTGTGTTGTTAGAGGAATATTTGAGAAAAAGATTGTCTGGTTATATTGATCTTTATACATTTGTGGAACTTGGAATCACGAAAAAAATGGCCTCAAATAAGTGAACGAAATTGGAATATTAAAACCCTACTCACATTTAGTGCTTTAATATATTGCGGTATATGTATACATTGGCTATACACATTGGCAACCCGCTGATGCGTTTGGCCAGCCAGAGCCGTGGCGGAAGATGAGTGTTGGCTGGAACCTTAACTCTGCTTTAGAAATTTCTTCAAAATGGTATGTATAGTGTAAAACCCCAGCCCCGCGTCCCCAGGTGTGCGCCCATCGCTACATCAACAAGGGGCCGGACTTCCAGTGGGGATTCGGTCTCTGCTACATCCTGTCCAACAACCTCGATGTCTTGGAGGAACTGGAGCCCTGCAAGGGGAAGCCTGTCGACAG
Source organism: Scylla paramamosain (assembly GCF_035594125.1). Taxonomy (NCBI): domain Eukaryota; kingdom Metazoa; phylum Arthropoda; class Malacostraca; order Decapoda; family Portunidae; genus Scylla; species Scylla paramamosain. The sequence continues at coordinate 2,870,944 of NC_087172.1, read as the reverse complement.
GTAAGCTTTGTCATTATCTTCTGGTGTTCAAAGTACCTGCTGAATAAGGACTTGTGAATTGATCTTAGGACTTGGCAACCATTTATGGCTCCAATGTCTAAAGTGCTTTATGCCACTTTCAGATTATTATTATTATTATTATTATTATTATTATTATTTTTATAAGCAACTTTTTTCACGCCCTCCTAATCTGTAACTCCCCAGTGGCCACCTGCAGTATGGGTTCTGCCAGGCGGGCACCAGCGGCATCCTGCTGGATGATGAGGTGGTGCTGGGGGTGCCGGGGCCCTTCACCTGGCGCGGCACCATCCACACCTCCAACACCTCTGACAACTACCTCATCAGGGACAAGACGCAGTACTTCGGCCCCGTCACAGAAGCCGACTCTCCTGTTGACAAATACAGCTACTTGGGTAAGGCACACACACACACACACACACACACACACACACACACTGTAAATTGCAGGATACATCAAGAAGTGTAGCTTTTCACAAACAATAGTTGATCCCTGGAATGGACTGGATGAGGATGTAGTCCATGCAAGATTAATTCACAGTTTTAAACTCAAAATTGATATCAAAATATACAGAGGCAGGACAGCACAAGCATAACTCCTTTCCCATATGTCACAACTGGGTAAATACACACCAAGTAATTTTAGACTAGCTTTCTAAGTGTCTGGCATCTTTTGTCAGCTTTTTTCTCTTCTTTTCCTTTCAAGTGTCTGGCATCTTTTGTCGGCTTTTTTCTCCTTTTCTTTTCCTTTCTTTTTTCCTTTTTCTTTTCTCATTAGGTTTTGTTGCCCTTGACCTGCACCTTCTTACATACAAACACACACACACACACACACACACACACACACACACACACACACACACACACACACACACACACACACACACACACACACACACACACACATATTCTCAACCAGCCTTAACACCTCCCTCACAGGCTACTCAGTAACTGCTGGTAACTTCTTTGGGAACTACATATCATACGTGAGCGGTGCCCCGAGGTCACAGGAGACGGGCCAGGTGGTGTTCTTTAGTCGGGTGAAGACAGGAGTCAGTCTGCTGCAAGTGGACCTCATCCTTAGTGGAGAGATGTTTGCCTCCAGCTTTGGCTATGAAGTCCTGGCTCTTGACATCAACAACGACAGGTGAGTGGCATTGGGCGTTTGTGTTGATGATGCATGTCAATTTTTAGGATGTTTATGTTGATTTGGTCTCTTTCTATGAGTGAAGAATACAAAGCCTGACAGATCTTGGTCTCTTTTTATGTGTGTATGTGTGTAATGTAATCTAGTCATTAGTTATGTGGATTAGAGTCACACTAACACATCCTCTCCTCAGCCGTGACGACCTGGTGGTGGGCGCCCCCTTCTACTACAACAGCAGGGCCAGTGGTGCCATCTACGTGTACATGAACAATGAGGGAGGCTTCCAGGAAAACCATCCATTCACCAAGATAGAAGGTCTGACTTGACAAATACACTACTTATCCTTCTCCTGATACTCCTTTTGATCTCCCCTTCCTTTCTTTCTCATGATCCTCCTCTTTTGATCTCCTTTATCTTTCCTGATCCTCCTTTTTTTTTATCTCCCCTTCCTTTCTTTCCCATGATCCTCCTCTTTTGATCTTAATCTTTCTTGATCCTCCTTTTTTTTTATCTTCCTTTCTCTTGATCCTCTTTTGATCTTCTCCTTCTCCTTTTCTCATTATCCTTTTTCAGACGCATTGTCTTGTTTTTTTTCAAATCAGAAGTAATTGATATGAATTTTCAAAGATAACTTTTAAGCAGCAGTTTGACATATGAAACACAGATTCCCACCATCTTTTCCCAGCCAGATATTCAAGGCAAACAGCAACATGATGGAGGCACTTAATCATTGTGTTCAAAACTAGGATGAAGTGAAAGGCCAGAAGTAGTCATATTTATTCAGATCTCATCACAGGACAGGAAAGACTGATGCACATGTATCTCAGAGGCTTTTATGTGTCAAGTAATAACTAAACCTCATTGTCAGCTAGGTGTTAAGAATTACTGTGATATTCATCTCACCTGAAATGTGTATGTTTTTTTTTTTTTTGAGTGTACAGCTTATATTATGTTTCACTTGGTTCTAGTACATTATTATGAGAGACTCTGTGACAAGCCACCTCAATGATAAACATGTGCCACTCTCTCCTTCAAAGCTAGGAATAAGTGATAATGAGTGCACAACTACTGTTATGCTTGACTTGGTTCCAGGACATTATTGTGAGAGACTCAATGATAAATGTGTGCCACTTTCTCATTCAAGGTCTAGGTCTTGCATATGACAAGTTCATGGTGCCTCTGCCTCAAAGTGCCCCAGGTGAAGTGCTGTGAGGCTAGCAGTAGTTCTCCCTTGAGCTCCCTGTGTCTGTGGGCTGAGGCTCCTGTTAGCTCCTATGAAGTATCCCAGAGTCTTAATGTTCCTGTCTACAGGCTATTATTGTAGTGAAGACTAACCAACAAAATTTCAAGTTGTCTCATTCACTGTCGTCTTTAAATAGTTGTAGCATTGATGACTCTTCCTGTGTATCCTGTAGGCTTTCCATTATGTAGCCTTTGGTCATGGTGACTGTTTTAAAGTTACTTTCATCTTTGCAACATCTTGAGGGAGCAGTCCTAGACCAATGTGTTGTAGTGTAGCGTGTTAGAAGATTAATTTGGAAGTGTAATCTTGTGAGCATGACCAAGTACCTGTAAGACTTGCCTTGTGTGGCTGTGTTGTACAGATATGTGTAAGAAATGATACTCTGTCTAAACCAGCTTATCACAGCCTCAGAACAAGCATGGCTCAAGCCCTCACTGAAATACATAAGCAAATGTGCTGTTTTAAGTATAATGCTTTTATTGTTGAAGTTCATTTGTGGCAGATTGGATGTCAGTTAAAAGGATGTGCTCAGAAATAGTTGATTAATATTCTTATCATTGCTTCATCTTTTTATTATTGCCATTTTGTGCCAAGCATAAATTTGAACTAAACTGATTTTTGTTTGCATAGTGTTTTTGCCACTATGCAAGATCAATGGTACACTCAGAGGACAGACAACCACTAAGACACTTGTTGATCAGCAACTTCATGGCTTATTACAACTGTGCAGGTGAACCCGGAGAAACCCGCTTTGGTTCCTCAATGACGTCCCTGGGAGACCTGAACCATGACGGCTACCAGGACATCGCTGTGGGGGCGCCATACGAGGGCAAGGGAGTCATCCGCATCTATCTCGGCGGTGAAGATGGACTCTCCACAACACCCTCGCAGGTGGGTCTCGCCTCCTTCGCTGGTATTTTGAATTGATCTTATTTCACATCTGAATGCCTTGCTCCCAATCTCCTTCCCACATCATACAGTAATATAGAAAAAAGCATCCTACATTGGTAAAGATTTATGGCAAACAAGAACAAAAAAAAAAGCATCATACTTTTGCCCAGAAAAAAATTGCCTGTTTGGAAATGAATACGCTAAAGTTATTTTTATAATCCCCAAATTTGACATGTCATGCATTCCTACAGATCATCCGTGCAGAGGACATCCCTGGGGAGACGTACAATGCCTTTGGGTATGCCCTGAGTGGTGGCATGGACCTGGATAACAATGGCTACCCTGACCTCCTCACGTCCTCCTTCTGCAGCGACAGAGTTCTCCTCCTCAGGTAACTTTTTCTACACTGATGCTTCTCACAGATGTGTATTTACTGGTGTGATATACTTGCTCCAGACATTTTGCAAGGGACAGAAACAGCCAGTGGAGACATGTACATGAAGCCAACCCTTGACTCTAGGGAAAACATGAAAGTAGATTTTGCTGTGAGGAACTGCTGTGGTTGTTCTTTGTTCACATTGAAAATGTTGTAAAAAATAGTTTGCATGGACACACAAAAAAGAGAATGGGGAGTTAATTTTGTATTTTCTAAACTATAGAACTACTATAGTACCATACAAAATGTCAAAAATTTATATGAGATTAGTGGCCACTCCAGTTTTCACATTGCCTGATGGAGCACTGTGAAGATGCAAAGAAAGACCAGGAGTAGTCATGTTTGTTTAAATTTCACCTAACCAAATGTTTCAACAGGAAAGACTTGAGCACTTGTAGTATTCCAGAGGTTATTCATGTGTGAAGTACCATAATAACTAAACATTCATTGTCATCTAAGTATTGTGTACTTTTCCACTAAAGGCTGGGGGTGCTAAGAGTGTGAGTGATGTGTGTGTCAATGTATGTTGCCCTGTCTGAGCCACCCTGTGTAGGATTGCCAGCCTGGTATATATATAGATAGGTAAATAGATAGAATTGTGTGTTAGGCACTACTGTGATATCCTAGGCTGAAATGTATATGAACAAGCCTACTTTTCACACTTTACAGGGCACGGCCAATCATTGAAATTGAAACTAAGGTGGTTTCTGAAGGCCAGCTGGACAACATTGACCCAACCAGGAAAGGCTGCCGGGAAGACATTACCGCCTCTGAAACATGGTGAGCTCCTGGGTGTTGGTGGGACCCTCCCAGTACCTGCCCTCACTGTTCTCTTGTTTTCTTTACTTTTTTTCTTAGCTCCTTTCATTAACTCGTGTACTTTTGACTCGTATACTTCTAACTTTAATGTTTTATGGGGAACAGTCAATAATATTTGCTGTAATTCTTTTATATTTTCCATGTTTAGTAAATTGAACCTTAACTGTCATTTCCTCAGTGTCTCAGCTCCTCCTATTAACATCTCAGTAAAATTAATAATAGGCTTACCATTGTTCTGCAGCTTTTCGTTTGACACATGCTTCAAGATGGACAACGACGCAGGCACCCGTACTGGCCTGAAGCTGCACTACACCATCGAGGAGGAGCCGTACCAGGACCGGCCACTGCCCAGGGTACGGTTCGCAGACAGCACAACCAACCAGCCCAGCGGGGTGCACCGCAAGATCGACCTCAGGCCGGACGACATGGGCAGGTCCCGGTGCTCAAAGGAAATTGTGTATCTCTTGGTGAGGAGCCTTGTTAGTCTTCCTGCTGCTTATGACTCAACAGTTCTTTGCTTACAACCTTTTCACTCCTTGTGACACACAGTTCTTTGTTCAGATGTCATGTATTTTGTTTGTAATTTGTGATTCTTTTCTTTCATCATCTTCAGGGAGGAGATTTGTTAATATTACTGTTAAAATTGTCAATCTCAGTCAGATTTCTCATTAACGAATATAGTCTTGCATTTTTCTACTATGATTCCTTTCCTTCTTCACCTTCAGGAAGGAATTTTATTAACATTACTGCAAAGCTTTTCACAGTCTTAGTAAAAGTTCTTGTGAGCAAGTAGGTTGTCTTGCATCTCCTCTACTTTGTGATTATCTTCCTTCTTCACTCTTTTATTAACTTTTCAATTTCAGTAATATCACATCAAAACTTCTCAATCTCAGTAAAATTTCTCATGATCAAATATGTTAATTCTTGGGGCTTTTATAATTCGCAATCTCTTCCTCCTTCACTCTCAGGAGGGATCTCAGGACATCCTGCGTGCTCTGCGGTTCAAGTTGACATACGAGATCATCCAGGAGGAGCCAAGACCAGTGCGTGAGGGAGCGCCCATGCCCAACATCAACAATTACCCAATCCTCAACCAGAAGGGGGCACTCAAGTAATACAGTCTAGTTTTTTTTTTTTTTTTTTTTTTTTTTTTTTTTTTTCAGTTTACCCTCTATATTTATGGTTTATGAATGGATTTTGTTGTCAATAGATAAAACATTTTTTTTCAGTCTACCCTTTATATTTGTTTGTATGGATTTTGTTGTCTATTAATTAAACAAGCATCAATTTTCATCATGCAGAAAAAGTTAAAAATTTATTGGATTCATGGGTATTTATTTTCTTAACAACCTTCTGGGATCTGCAATGGTTCAAGGATGCCACAATGCCCATGAACTACAACCAGGGAATCATTTCAGGATAAAACTTTAAATACTCGCATAAAAAAAAATTAATGAAACTATTGGTCACTTTTCATGTATTAACACTTGACTTTTCACCCAGCTGCAGGTAGACCCAAAAATGTCAGATGAAACACAATATATGACTGATTGTCTTGTAGGAAACTTGAAGGAACATTTTCTGATTATCTTGTAGGAAAATTTGTTGATTATCTTCTATGAAATTTGAAGGAACATTTGCCAATTCTTGTGGGAAATTTGAATGAACATTTACCAGTTATCTTCCAGGAAATTTGAAGGAGCATTCACACAGTTCTCTTATAGGAAATTTAAGGAACATTTGCCCATTATCTTTCAGGAAATTTGAAGGAACATTTGCCAAGGACTGCGGCGATGACAACATCTGCGTGAGTGACCTGCACATGACTGGAAGCCTTGACCTGGAGGAGGACACCACCGGGGAGGGCTACCTGCTGCGGCTTGGAGAGCACGACACTGTGCCTCTCCTGCTGGAAGTGACCAACCGTGATGAGCCAGCCTACATGACCACTCTGTATGTCAGGCACAATGAGGCACTCTTCTTTGACCCCACTGACTCCGAGGTGAGTAAATGAAGCCTCAGAGAAAGGATTAGATATTGTTTTACATAAAAATTTTCAACTCCTTACTTAGTTTTTCCAATAGTACTTTGTTACCAAACTCATTTAGATCAGCTCATGTATGGTTAGTGACTGTTGCCTGTAGTCAAGTTTTCTGACTTTTGTTCCCACATCAGCTGCTGTGTGTACTCTTTAATCCTTTCACAGACATTTGCATCATTTTTCCATAATCAGTAGCCTCTCTGAGAGGATGTTTATAAAGATTTCATACACTACTTCTGTGCTGTGAAGTGTTGCATATCACAGTGAAAGAGTTAATGTATTACATTTCTTGAATACATTAAGATGAATCTCTTTTTCTTATAGATCGGAATATACGAGTGCACCAAGACATCTGCAGGAGTCATCAAGTGTCACCTGGACAACCCTCTTGTCAACACCACAGGGCCACTCAAGCTGAACTTCAAAGAGTCTGGGACACCATTTGATTCAAAGTACATCCATTTCACGGTGGAAGTCAACTCCTCTTCCACTGAGTTGACACCTCAGGAGCCTCTGACCTTCAGGGTGGAGGTTATCAAGAGAGCAGAAATATCCATCAAGGGGTAGGTTTGGGATTGAAAGACAAAAAAACAAACATTTCTTTATCCTCGTGTTCAATGTGCCTAAGAATTATAGAGTTTAAACGAACTCATTGGCCCGTCACGTTCAGTGCATCATAGTGGAGAATGTAGTTCATTTATTCATTCATGACATATTGATCTGATGAAGTGAATAGAACAACTCCTGTATTCATTCATGACACACTTGGCAGAAAAGTTACTAATGGAATAAGTGAGTTAAGACATATTACCCTTTCATGTCTATAGAATATTTACTTCCTGTTTTCATTCATGACACATTGAGCTGATATAGTTAATGGAATAACTGAGAGTTAAAACATTTCACTGCCCCATCATGTTCAATTTATCTAGAATCTAACAGTAACTGAGCTTACTCATGTTCAGTGTATCCAGGATCTGACAATAATGAAATTAAAACAGATCTCACTACCCTGTTATGCTCAGTGTATCCAGGATCTGACAGTAATTGAGCTGAATAAGATCTCATTGCCTCCTATTTCATGCATCAGGAAACTAACAAGTCTCGTTTCCAGTGACGCCACACCAGAGCAAGTGTTCTATGGGGGTGAGATTGTTGGAGAATCAGCCATCAAGTACATGGACGAAATCGGAACAGAAGTGATCCACAAGTACGTAGTGGACAACAGAGGCCCATGGCGGGTGGATGAGCTGCAGGTGGAGGTGCTGTGGCCTCATCAGGTGGAGAATGGCAAAGAGAAGGGCAAGTGGCTGCTCTACATGACAGAACATCCCACAGTTGATGGTGAGTTGCTTAAGTTTTGTAGTAATGTATTTATTAGCTTTGATGTTTTTGGTTCTTGCAGAATACAGTGGCAGTCTCCTCACAGTGGATTCCTGTATCCCTACCTCTATACTTAATCCTCACGTACTATTCAGCCCAGGCTTTCATTATATCATGTCCATCCCTACAGTTCTATAACCCTCACATACTAATGCAAATGTTCTCAATACATCACCTCTTCAAACCTTACTTCTTTAATCCCCACATACTACATGTTCTCAATATATCACCTCTTCACTTCTACAGTTCCATAATCCCCATATGCTACAGCACACCTCAATGTATCACCTCTCAAATCCATACTCTCAAATTGTAAAACATGTTTTTATCCTCACTTTCAGTAGTAAAGTACATGTGCTCAGTATATCACATCTAAATTGATTAGTTGTGAACTAAACTCTCCAGACCTTCTTCCTCATTTAAACTGTGAACTAATCTCTCCACAACTTCCTCAGGTGTTGGGGAGTGTGAGATAGACCCACGCCTCATCAACCCCCTGAATCTGCGGCGGTCCAAGATCTACCCAGACACCTTCACAGGGCCAGAGGCGGACCTGGAGGTTGGGTCCACAGATGACCTGAAGCCCACCACAGACCACCCAATTGGCGTGGTGGATGGGTCAGGTAGCAAGGTGACCAAGGTAACAACGGTGAAGAAAACAACAACTGTGAAGAAGACGACGAAAAAGACATCGTATGAAAAGGAATCCTCCTCATCATCATCTGGTGGCACATCATCATCATCATCATCATCAAGTTCACATTCCTCATCTTCACATTCAGGCTTCAGTGATGACGTGGAGGGCAGCGGTCATGGTCTCGATGGTCACAGCAGCAGCCGAGTGCATGGAAGGACTCACTCTCGTGTCAGCCGGAGAGTCTACTCCTCCTCAGAAGGCTCAAAGTTCAATGAAGCTGAGTCAGGAAGTGACCCCATCAAGGAGGGTGAGGATGAGGATGGCCGTGTCATCACCCACTACGAGAGGACACACCACTCCTCTGGGAAGTCACCAGATGGCACATCAACCTTCGAAGAGACACACCATGAGAGCCGAAAGGTGACAGTGAATGAGGACACCCACACCGACAGCATCCCAAGTGGCAGGTGGGGCCAGGGAGGCGGGTACAGACGCACCTACACGGAGAACCGCTCCTCCACGCGAATCAACGATGGTGAACCTGTGGAGACTCACAGACGCTGGGAGACGCACGAGACTTTCCCCTCAGGACAGGATGAGAACCAGTGGGGCGATTCTGGTTCAGACAGGAGAGAGGAGACTTACCCTTCAGGACAGGATGGCGAGAACCGGTGGGGCGATTCTGGTTCAGACAGGAGAGAGGAGACTTACCCTTCAGGACAGGATGGCGAGAACCGGTGGGGCGATTCTGGTTCAGACAGGAGGAGAGAGGAAAGCAGGAAGGAGCACAGCAGAACCTACAGCGTTGACACCAGCACCAGGAGGACACATTCTGACCAGATAGGAGAAAATAACTTCCACAGGACTCATGAAGGAGGAGCTGTGACACAGATACATGATGGCTCCTACTGGACGGATGAGGCAAGGAGGACCAGAGTGCAGGATCAGGATGGCACAGACAGAGACAGGATTGTGTGGTCAGACCAGAGAGGAAGGCCATCATACAACACGGGGACAGAAAGTAGGAACAGAGAAGAAAATTACTACGAGGAAAGAACGCATGAGAGCGATGGTTTTGCTGGACGAAGGGGAGGAAGCGGCCATCACCAAGGTCCTTCTGGTGATGGATATGACAGTAGAGGAAGTGCATCAAGCAGTCAGTGGAGTCACACTAGGTATGAAGACAGTAGATCCTCTGGCAGACAAGGATTTGATGGCAGACAGGGTAGAACACATGATTCCTCGGGTTCCGAGGGAGGTCATGATGGCAGATATGCAAGTGGTCAAGGGTACAGGGGTCATCAGGATAGATATGATGACAGAACGTACAGTGAGGGTGAATATACAAGAAATTATCACTCAAGGGACTACGGGAGAAGAAGGGAGGAGGATTACCGAGGACTTCACTCTGAGAGCACCACCAGGGATCACGGAAGAGGAAGAGAGGATGATCACCGAGGACTGCACTCTGAGAGCACTATCAGGAGGTACGAAGGCGGTGACAACTGGCAGCATAGAGACCACAGAAGACGAGGACAAGATGACTGGGGCAGAGATGAATCACATGGGGGAAGTCACAGTGGTTCTACAAGGCACAGAACCCGTGTGGAGTCCCAAACATCCACCTGGGACTCTGGGCAGGGAAGCAGGGGCGGGTGGGATGAGCGGCAGGACGACAACTACGAGAGGCATCATGTTGGAGCTTCATCAGACCGACACTTTGCCCATCTGGAGTCCGGTGGCTCACCGGAGAATGGTACATACACCAGAGTAGAAGTGGACCCCAAGACAGGCAAGACAACAACATACTCTAGGAAGGTCATGTACAAGAAATGGGCCAGTAGTTCAGACCAATGGGGGACAGAGGAGGAAGAACTCCCAGACTTTTCCAGTGACCACAGGAGTGCAAGGACCAAGCGTGAGAAGGAGCTGATCATCAAACCTCAAGCTGTGACTGATGAAAAGACAGGGAAGACCATGCAAGTCGTTCACCTGGTAAGTAATACATATATATAGTTGTGCTTGGCTTGGCAGAAGTGCCCAGTGTGTGGAAGGGAGCTGTGCAGGCAGGGTAAGACAGATCATTGAGTGGGTTATGCCTCAAGCTGTGAGAGAATATAGTTGTTTGGTTTGACAGAGGAGTGCCCAGTGTGTGTGGGAGTATTGAGTGATGGAAAGATTGCTGACTGTAGAGTATGGTGCCACTTTTGTCAGGTTAAGTGCATGTGTGGTTTCCTTAGTATCAGGGTAAGAGGTTTAAGTATGAAGGGGCCGTTTTGGAGTGAAAAGCCTGCCGAGTGATCAAGAGGATGAAAGATTTTATAGAGTGGGCAATTTTCAAACAGTTGCATCTCTCTCTCTCTCTCTCTCTCTCTCTCTCTCTCTCTCTCTCTCTCTCTCTCTCTCTCTCTCTCTCTCTCTCTCTCTCTCCTTGATCCTTCCACAATCACCTCATTATTGCTATATTATGCTTACAGTTCTTTTACTCCTTGCATTTATTAACTTTTCAGAATACTGATCTTTCTTCACATTCCCTTCACAATTCACATTTAGTTTCCTTTCTCATTCTTCTCTCATTCTCATTTCTAAACTGACCAGAAATATCTGTATGAATGAATAGGCAAGTTTTGATAGGCCTTACAGTTAACCTCTTGCTTTAAACTTTTACTTTTGTACCTTTTTTTCATCCCTTTAAAGTGAATTAAGATATATGAAAGAATAGACAGTTTTTGGTATACCTAACAATTAACTTAACCTCTTACCTTGAATTTTCCTTCCTTAAAAATTTACTTTAAGTTTAAAGCAAAACATTAACTAAGGTCAATCATAAACTTATTCATTGGTTCAGTTAAGGAAGGAAAATTCTATGATGAAAAGCACAAATGTAGTCACACGGTACAAGCTAAAACATACTGAAGTACACACCTCTTTTTCCAGCACTGCGACGGACCTGCTACCGCCAAGTGCTTCAGGTTCCACTGCAACATTCGCAACCTGGCAGCAGGAAGGACAGCAAGCATCTACATCAAATCACGGCTGTGGAACTCAACGCTGGTGGAGGACTACCCACGCGTCAACACCGTCAGCATCAAGTCCAAGGCATCCCTCATCCTGCCCAGCAACATCCGCGAGGACCAGGACCAGGAGGACGATGTGGATTCAGCCGAGACACGGGCCTATCCTGACCTCCTGGACCAACTGCCACCCGAGGAAGTCCCACTGTGGGTGATCCTGGTGTCCATCTTTGCTGGCTTGCTGGTGCTCATCATCATTGTGCTCATCCTGTGGAAACTTGGCTTCTTTGAGAGGAAGAGACCAGACCCAACACTTTCAGGCAATCTTGACAAGGACGCTAATGGTTACTAGTTTATTTATTTTGTATGTTAGTCACACTGGACTTGTTGTGTTCATTCATCTCTGAAAGTGCCAATTTTTTATATTAACAGTTTCTCTCAAAGAATTATAGTAGGAATTTTAATATATGGCTCTATTTCCTACATGAAAGATATAGGTATATATATTATATCATGTATATTTGTAAGTGCTTTCTAGTGTCTTGTCTGGAGAGTGAGCAGTCTTCCTTTTTAACTGAACCTTGATTTTTTATGTCACAAAAATATTAAGCTTCTCCTCCTGAAGTCGTCCTCTACAGCTACTTACCCTGTGAAGGCTGACTGACCCTCAGGCCCGTCTGGTTGTACGTGACTGCCACTAAACTTGTGTTGCTGCTGCTGTGCCATGACTGTGATGTTTCCTGTGCCTTCAACACTCAACAGTGAAGGCGTTAACCTAGGTGTATGTTTACTGTACTGAATGCCGAGAAGAAAATACAGACTTTCCTGGAGTGTTACGTTTCAGGTAGAGTGAGTTTCTAGGAAGTGAAGTGATGAACGAGATTTTATTTTCACAAGAATAATTATTATATTAATGCTTGACATAGCTCCTGTACAGATTTTTGTAACTATTTTATGCTGTGCTTAGAGAAGTGCTTTATGGGATGAGTGTGTGACGTGTGAGAGCTGCTGCTGCTGCTGTTACCTGCTACTGCTGGAGGTGAAAGGTTTAGTGTGGGCATCTCCTGTGTGCCAGCCTTGGGGCCTCAACACACCACTATCTGTTGCTGCTCTGGGCCCTGTCTTAATGCTGACACTGTGTTCACGAGACACCAGTGGATACCAGTCTATAGTTTGGTCATCCAATTCTTAAAGTTTAAATATACACTGATAAAAGATAATATGATACTTTATATATTGAAAGTAACTACAATGATTTAGATTCTATTTATATATTGAAAGTAACTACAATGATTTAGATGCTAATGTCTTTAGTAAATTTATAACGAGAATTGCCTTGATATGACCATCAGACGCTAGAAGTCTTCAAGGAAGTATAATGAGGTGCATATTTGAATTACAAGCCTTGGGAGAGTAGGATGGCAAATAAGGAACTGTGATGAAGTAGACTGATTTGTTTTGGGTGTGTGGGGAGTACGTAGACATGAGCGAAAATGGATGAGCATATGTGTTAAAGACAGAAAGTTATAAGTGACCTTAGAATTTAGCCAAGACAGGATAACTACCTATAATCTTAGTGTTGAGGGTCTCCATTAGACAAATGTGGCAGACACAAAGCACAAGAAGCAACTTTATCTCTCAAATACATGAACACTGTGCCTCTTAATTAATCGTGCCTCTAAAAGGGAGTAAGTGCCAAAGTGTCTCCCATCAGTGAAGTGGTGAAGAGACGAGGTGGTGTGGAGGCCCCAAGGCTCAGGGAGATGGCGCACCAGTGATGTTATATAAGACTTATTTAATTACTTATTGAAATGTCTAGTTTTTATACATGGGGATGATAATATATAGCTTACAAACTAAAAGTCAATGTTATTATAGTGTATGTACGAATGTGACAAGTGTGGATGTAAGTACCTAACCCCAATGTGATGAAGCTTTTATTGAAATAATTTTCTCATTTGGCTTGAAAAGAAAAAAAAATGCAAGGTTTTGACCATGACACTGCTGCTCCTGCTGCTGCTACACTTTCATTATTGATATAACCAATGCACAGTACAATACATTAGACAGTGCCCAGTCATTAGGAAGCTTTAAAAAATTATTAGATAAGTTTCATTCAGCTTTCCTTATTTTCATCATTTATAGACAACCCAAACAAGACTATCATGCAACTCTTATTTTTAATCTGTTTGTACTGTAAATGGCAAAAATAAGCACATGAATAGATAAAGGCTTCATCTCAGAAAGTGTTCTGTTGTATGTACAAAAAAAAAAAAAAAAAAAAAAAAAATTACATACCTGTTGTGTGTTTGCTGCCAAAGTGATGACTGGTGATTGGCAACATCTGGTGTGAGTGATATTTGAGTGATATTTGGTGCCAACTTGACCCCATCATGAAGTGTGACATGTGGAGCAGTGAAGGCAATGGTGCTGTTCAGTGTTGGTGCTGCAGCCACTCCCGCCTTGCTCACTCCTCTGTGCTCGTTCCGTCAGTCCTGAAACTAGTCACGTCCATACAGTGTCCACTTTATGCCGAGCGAAATCTGTCCTACCATTCACATTCTGTACTACCTCAATACAATGCTGTATTCTGGTACATACTGAGTGGAGGAATTTTATATGCAATAAAAATTTGTACAAGTGAAAGTGTGCTGCCATCACATTAGCATCAAATCTGTGTGTGTGTGTGTGTGTGTGTGTGTGTGTGTGTGTGTGTGTGTGTGTGTGTGTGTGTGTGTGTGTGTGTGTGTGTGTGTGTGTGTTAAAACGAATGATTTAATAAGCAGTAATTTTATTTTGTAAACTAATAAGTGGTTGTTCTGCTTCATATCTTTTGTGTATATATGTAGATAGATGGAGACAATTGGTGTTTTGTTATGTTTTTTTTTTTTCCCATGGTCTGTTGCAGCAAAAGATTCTCATACCTTCCTGTAATGTTTAGGATCTCACTGGATATACTGGGCAGAAGCTTTACCTGTGCTACTGAGCTGATCACTGAGATGCTGGACTCACCTTCAGAAGTAATCAGTGTACTTATGTTGTTTTCATCTGCAGAAACTATGATTTTCTTGACAATGATGTGAATGAAGTGATGTGTATATATGTTGAGGTTGACGAATGTTGTAAATATACATACAATAAAGAGAATTCTAACTACAAGGTTCTTCACTAGTCAACCAACCACAAATTTCATGAAGTGAGCCCTAACAAAGACTATGACCAAGAGAGTGATTACCTACTGTATTAAGACACAAGAACACTGTGCCATCCACGAGTGTTGGACAGAACAGGAGTCATTAACAGCAATGCATTAAGAACAGTAATGACTTATCTTCAGTTAATATAATACAGAAGACAGGAGGAAAATCAATATAATACAGCAGATGGATGGGAAATCAAGACTAATGTATAGAGAAGAACATTTGCTGTACAGTACTTACATGACAAGCTGAAGTATGCTGAGAAACTAACAGGCATTCACTTCACCTTGACAAGTAGTGATGCCTCTGGGTCTTCTGTGCATGAAAGAAATACCACACACACACAGGAAGCAGAGACCTCTTCATCACAGCATCATCTGGAAAAGAACGTCTCTCTAGGGAATGTAAATTAAAGTTTGCTTTCGTAAGGAATACTCCTCATCCCCTGTATCCTTTTAGTCAATCTCCTTTATAATGACTATAATAGACCTTCTTGTAATACAGGGATAAGAACATAAGAAAATATGGGAAGCTGCAAGAAGCCATCAAGCAGTCCTTGTATGAAGCATGCCTAATTCCATCTAACATCTTTATCCATAAATTTGTCCAATCTTCTTTTAAAGTTCTTTAATGACCCGACACTAACAATCTGATTACCTACCTACCATTATACATGAACTTTTTTTTTCTAACTTTATCAAGCTTGGATCCACTATTTCTCGTCTTAACCTGATTACTAGTCCTGACAATGTTGCTCGTGTCACCCTTGCTGCACCCTTATACCACTTAAAGACCTCTATCAGGTTCCCTCTTAACCTACGCCTCTCTAGGGGATGTAAATTACAGTTTGCTTTCGTAAGGAATACTCCTCATCCCCTGTATCCTTTTAGTCAGTCTCCTTTATAATGACTGTAATAGACCTTCTTGTAATACAGGGATCAGAACTGTAATGTGAGAAACATATTACGAAAGAATAGGAAGTTTCAAAATGCGGGTCGAAATTATAATCAATCAATGTGATACAAGAAACTATGCACGTATGCGTAAATTGAAATATACTTTGAAATCATCAGTTGTAAAGGAACTTAAGTTTATATACTTCAAATGCACTATGAGTACGTATATAATTATTCAAACTGAAGGAAAAAGAGCCAAAGAATATCCATACAATAGTAAAAGTTCCAGAGAGAGAGAGAGAGAGAGAGCATACTTCCATCCCTTCACGTCTTCAGATATGGACTCTGCATAAATAGCATCAATCAGCGATGACGAAAATGATAGGCAGGTGTGTGTGTGTGTGTGTGTGTGCCTGCAGGGAAGGGAAGGCGAGGTGTGACGCTTCTGCTGCGCCTGATGACTTGATGGTGGAGATTAAGGCGCTACTTGAGTCTTTTTATTCGCCTCATGTTAAATTTGCTCAAAGAAGTGATGGTGTTCCTTTATTCGGCTCTCGCGTGATGTTTGTTTGTCTGTCTGTGTTTGGCTGGCTGGCTAATTGTAGACGTGGCGCAGAGAGAGAGAGAGAGAGAGAGAGAGAGAGAGAGAGAGAGAGAGAGAGAGAGAGAGAGAGAGAGAGAGAGAGAGAGAGAGAGCGTTCAATTACTTAAGGTGATACAACAAATAACGTTACACGAATACGATAAACAAGGTAAATAGAATAATAAAATAAAAATTAAATATATGAAAATTTTAGCAGCCAGTTTGATATGCGTAATCATACAACACTCATTTAATTTTCCTTCCGTTCATGTTATTTATCTGCGCTCTCATCTCTTACTTTCGTTCATCTGTCTCTACGTTCTAAGGCGTAGTTATAAATAAATATGTAAATCTATGTCTATCTATATACCAGATCAGCAATCGGACTAAGAACCACACTCATACACACGTCATCACACTCTTTAAGCCATTGATGGAAAGGGAGCTCGTGGACCATCACAGCACTCTTATACAATAAGGAAAGAAAGGGATGAAAGAAAGAAAAAGAAAAATGTGCTACACAATTTGCTTTTTTATTTAATTTGAGTTCTTTATATTATATATATATATATATATATATATATATATATATATATATATATATATATATATATATATATATATATATATATATATATATATATATATATATAAAGAAAGTTAAGGTTATAGTTTTATTCGCCCACCTCCTCGTTATTTTGCATTATGAGGAATAATAATAATAAGAAAAAAAAAACGCAGATGTTTCATAACTTCGTCTTTATCTCAAAACAACAGCAGACTTCAAGCATCGCTACTTTCTGACAGGAAGACAACGACTGCAAACATTATGTCAGCGAACGTAACTCAGTACGGCAATGTACTGGCGTACGATGTGTGTGTATGCGGCGGAGAGAGAGAGAGAGAGAGAGAGAGAGAGAGAGAGAGAGAGAGAGAGAGAGAGAGAGAGAGAGAGAGAGAGAGAGAGAGAGTATATGGTGACTATAGAGATGTGGAGAGGGATGGAGGGAATGAATAGCTGCAATATAAGGGAGATAGTGGGCGGTGAAACTACCTGCAGTGTTTTGCCTGAGTAGGCCACAAAAATAAGGACGATTATGGAAAGAGGCAAAAAAGGAAGAGAAAACGAAAGAAAAAAAGAAAGATAGAAAGGTAAGAAAGAAAAGGAAAGAAAATAATGAAGGAAAAATGAAAGAATGAAAAAGAGAAAAGTAAAATAATACATGAATAACAAAAGAAAGAAGAAAAAAAAGAAAAGATATAGAGAAAAGAAGGAAACAAATAAAAGGAAAGAGAAGCAATAAAAGAATGAAATAAGGAAGAAGAGAAAGAATGAAGGATGGAGATAAACAAAAAAGAAAAGAAAAAAAAGAACGAATGAAAGAAAAGACACTGTATATCACCACTACAACCACAAACGAGAGTGAAAACAACACACTGCCACCTCAAAGCGAAACAGTAACACCAATAAGGAAGGAAAGATTCAACACACAACACACACACAAATACTAAGTAGGTAATAAGTAGGAAATAAGCAGCAAATAAGACGCTTTGGAAATCTCCCGTGCGCAGGTCTACTGGCAGAGCGTCTATAACTATTATCTTGACCGCAAATCCAAGGCGTGTGGGGGGGCGCGAGGGTGACAGATGGCGCGCCGGACAGCTGGTTACGGCGGTGGCGGTGGTAATAGTAGTGGTGGTATTGAAAGTGTGGTAGTGGTGGTGGTGGTGGTGGTGGTGCGCTACCTCCTCTACCTCCTCCTCCTCCTCTTCTCTCTCTCCTTATCTCTTTTCCTCCTTCTCCATCTACGTCTCTATTCCTCCTCATCTTCCTCCTCGTCGTCCATCTGTATTTGTTGTTATTGGTGGTGTCAGTGATATATCAGATAATAGTAGTACGGGTGGGGGCGGCAGTCGTAGTAGTAGTAGTAGTAGTAGTAGTAGTAGTAACAATAAAGAAAACTACTACCACCACAACCAACAACAACAACAGATCTCATAAACACTGACAGTCCATCAAGACTAATAATACGTAACCATCCACCAAGAGAGAGAGAGAGAGAGAGAGAGAGAGAGAGAGAGAGAGAGAGAGAGAGAGAGAGAGTGTACGAGCTGAGTTCATCCCTGCATCCTCGGAACTCACCCTTTCTAGAAAAAAAAAAAAAAAACTCAGCGTTTCAAAATACAGACCCTGAAGTAAGTACTCGTACATTCTTGTGTGGGAAGCTGACTGAATACTAAGATTCCTAGAGGGAGGGATGAATGGAGGGAGGTAGGGAGGTAGAGAGGGAAGCAGGAAGGAAGAGAAGGAAGGATGGATGGTGTAGACAAGCAAGGGTAGCAAGCAAGGAGGGAGGCAAGAGGGGAAGGGAGGAAGGTAAGGAGGGGAGGGAGGAAGGGACGTAGGGGAGAGGGAGGGAGGGAGGGAGGGAGGGATGGATGGTGGTCTATGGAAAAACAGAGTAGCTAAGGTAAGGTTTAGTTACGTCCGTCCGTCCGTCCCTTTTCTGTCTCCCTCAGGCAAGCCGTCAACCCTCACGTAACTCCCCCGAAGGCTTGTTTCATATTCCCACACCTTAAGTAATCACTCCCATTAGCTCATCTCTACTACTACTACTACTACTACTACTACTACGATTACTAGCGTATGTTTCACCATGCGTTTATCTGTAGAAAAGTACGTGTGTAATACATGAAACGCATATATTTAAAATGGTTTCCCAGAGAGAGAGAGAGAGAGAGAGAGAGAGAGAGAGAGAAATAATATATGACACTCCTCAATCAATTCACTTTCACTATACGAAACAAATTTCTGTCGAGTCACAATACAAATAGAAAGTCAGGATGGGAGGGACCACCACCACCACCACTACCAAAAGAAACAACCTTGGACTCTATTCTCAAAAACTTTCAACGTCTTACATCATCTGAACAGTTTGTGGCGGAAATGATTGGAACTTTCAGACTTTTCCGGGATTCTATTAACAGGATTCTACATCACTGAGAAAAGAAAAGGTTGTAATGGATTTTATTGGTGGTCTTCAAGGTGGTTTTTTATGATTCTACTGGCAGAAGGAGTCTACATCAATGAGGAAGAAAAAAAAAAAAACAGATTGCATTGGAATTCATTGTGGGATTCAAGGAGTTTTCGTGATTCTAGTGATAGCTTGAGAATAATGCTATATCAGTGGAAAGTGCGGGTTGTAATGGAACTTATTAAGGATGCTTTTCATGATTCTAGTGACAGTTTGAGAATTTTACAGCAGCAATAAGAAAAATACTTCTGAAAACCCGACTAATCATTTCTGTGCTTTGAAAACAAGAAGGCAAAATTCGATTCTTACGTAACAAACACACAAAAAAGCATAGGATTTTCAAGAATTTATTTATTTTTTATGATTCTAGTGATGACTTGTGAACGATTCTGTAATATCAATGGGAAAATATTTTTGAAAACCCGACTAATATTTTATGTGGCCTTTTCAAATTAAGAAAGGCTTGACTTTTTACGTAACAAAGACAATAAAGGAAAATGAAATGAGGATGAAACATGCTCTGATCTAAAACATTCCCAGATGAACCAAACTACACCCAAGACACGAAACGAAGAAACCAATGATATACAAAAAAACGAAACAGGCGGGAAAGAAAGAAGAGGAAGGAAGAGAGTCAAAACACCGACGCTATTATTTGAAACACTACCCGACAAACTAAACAAAACAAAGACATAAAACGAAGAAACCAATAAAATTAAATAAAACAAAACAAGACAGATGGAAACGTAAGAGGAGGAAGGGGAGAGACCGTAGTCTAACCGAGCCAAGCCTCCATCTGTGACAACTCATATTACGTTTCCATGAAATCATAATAAATACACGTCCAGCATTTGTGAAACCCGTACAGGGAGTGTCATTACGTGGGGTGTAATGAAGGCGTTTACTGGAAGACGAGGAGGAGGAAGAGGAGAAAGAGCAGCAGCAGCAGCAGCAGCAGCAGTAGTAATAGTAGGAGGAGGAGGAGGAGGAGGAGACACTAGGAGACGTGGGATGTAATGAAGGTGTTTACTGGAGGAGGAGTGGGAGGAAAGGAGAAAGGGTAGTAGTAGCAGCAGCAGTAGTAGTAGTAGTAGGAGGAGAGAGAGAGAGAGAGAGAGAGAGAGAGAGAGAGAGAGAGAGAGAGAGAGAGAGAGAGAGAGAGAGAGAGAGAGAGGAGGGAAAGGAGACGATGGGAGGAAGACGCCACAACTCGCAAGAGACAGAAAGCGTCAGTGTTCGAGAGGTGGTCAAGAATGGAGGGACGCCGGGCGCTGCTCATCTTTCTGCTCTTCCCTCACGTAGGTAAGACGAACACACACGGCAAGGATTTATCAACGTTTCTCAAGCTTCTGGGATTTCGGGAGATTATGGAAATAACCTTAACTTACTAATTTCGAGACCGTGTTTATCTCTGGCCCAAATTATGCTTTTTCAAATCGTAATTAGTGGTTGAATTTTAGAACTCATTCTAAACCTAACCCTTGGATCAAAATGCTAATGTTATTTCAGTATCATACAGACAACTCTCTGAAATATTTGGGTAACTCATCTATTTTTTTATCAAGCTGTAGTGGAAGTGACTGGAGGTTTTCAAGAGTGCTTTCGTGATTCTAATGATGTTTTTAAAGGGTTTTGCATCATCACCACCCATAAGAACGAGACTTAACATATGTAAGTTTTGAATGCAGTCCTTATTCACCATCGAAGTGGAAAACATGCATGAGAACTTGTTTTATCATTTATGTGACTTCTGAAAATACTCCTAAAATACTCCTAAGTCAAAAGCGTTTGGGAATACACACCCTGTATATCTTAATAAATTACAAATGCCTGATTACTTTATCCACGTGTATTCTTAGTGTGGATAATACTGAAGTAACACCAGCGTTTTCATTTGAGGGTTATGTTTGATTAGTTTAGGTTTAGAATCAGATTCAGTTCATTAAATTTCACTGTTGATTCCTTCATTGCGTAAATCGTGACTTGAAAAGCGAAAATAGATAGTCTGTCTGGGAATTAGTCGGCTAAGGTCTCATTATAGTTATTTTATTTATTTTTTCTTACTTATTTGTGGCTACATAAATTTAGCGAGGTGCACGTGACTCAAAAAAGGGAAAGTGATGAATATATGAAACTATATAATTTTCCCTAGCCTCCGCTCGCCGCAATACTCCCCACACCTGTCATGTGTTCGTGGCGTAACACTTGTCCACTGATTTCCCTTTCAAAGCAACAGACAACTTTATCCACCACGCTTGGATCATTCGTAAAATTTTTTGCAATCCGATCATTAGTGTCTGCAGTCCTTCCCTGCCCAGTGATATCAATGGTAATAATTCTTCCGGGGACACACGACTTCTTAAGACTAATCCATAATCATTAAGGTATGTGTTATCGTGGCACATTAACGTTAATTCTTCTGCATTTTGTAACGCTCCGCGCGTGTTATGGTCGAGAGAGAAAGAAATGGTACAGTCGCTTCCCTACAGAATTAACAAAAATCCCACACGAATGCATAATAAGTTAATTGTACCGCAGCGATATTTCTCCCACCTAATGTCTTCCGTTCGAGGTTCGAAGCCCCGACACTAAGAAACTCACAAGCTTAACCACTCAGCCAACTTGCCCTCACTTACGGACTCCTTGTACTGCTGCAGTGATTGTGACAACCTAACCTTGTGTGATTTCTTATCCCATCCTTTTTAATTAACGTGCCTTTAATTTGCTTCGATTCAGGATTTTCTTGTTATTTTTTTTCTATTAATTTCTTTATATCTACACATTTTCTCCTGAGGCATCTGCTCTTATTAGTTGTAGCTATCGAGTGGTTTTCTTCGCTACAGCACGTCGGGGATGCCTGGCGTCGATAAAGGACCAACTACAACCAGTAGGAGGCGGAGGAGAGGATCAAGTGTCTGACGGGTCATCATGGATCCCTTACGAGTACATCTGGGACACTGATCGGGAGGGTCGCCACTACGGTCCCGCGCTGCCCTTAGCTCGCCCCCGCCAGCGTCACGACATCGACGAGCCGGAGCTGCTCTTCGCCATTTGGGAGTCGCCCCCGATCCTGGCCAAGGAGGGACTGACGGAGGAAGAGGTGGACTGGGTGCCTGACGTTAAGCCCTTGCAGACTATCAAGGAAAACTACGTGTCTGGTTCGCGGGAGTTCGATCATCACTTCTCATATGAGACACACCCAAAGGTCCGCCACAGTGCCCCACACACACTGGCCCCAAGTACCACACTGCCCCCACCACCACCACCACCACCGCCTCATGAACCTCCTACGTCACACACTGAGGCTCCTACACCAGACACGCCTGCACATGAGCCACACACAGACAGCCCCATCACCTACACGGACACACCCGCGCCCCACGCACCGCCACACCCTCATCCCTTCCCGTCACTTCACCGGCAGCCCTTCAAAGTTGTCCTCCCCCTGCGGCAGCGCCCTCGTAAGTACTTCCTTGCGGGCGGCGAGGACACGCACACGCATGAGGACGCGCCATCTCACTCAGGCCCTTTCAGGAAGTACTACCTCGACCCTGATAGTAAGGCCACGCAAAATATTGACTCTCTGTCCAGCCACGAGAAGCCTTTACATCCTCACTTCTTCCCGGTTCTCCCACCCGCCTACCCTCAACCCCTTCATCCCCGTCCTCCACCCACCGTCAGGCAGTACTTCCTCCAGCCTGCAGCAGACGAGGAGCCCCCCGTCGCCGACCTCACGGCCTTCGAGGTTTACGAGAAGGTATGTCCGTCCACTGTCCTCTCGCTACTGAGTTGAAGTCACTGTGAAGATTCAAACTTCCTCACTCGAAGCATTGTCTCGGAAACATAATGGTTACTGAAACACTCGGGATAAGTTCTTGGTTATGTCTGCTATCAGTGTTGTATAGCCATACTCATGATTTTCAGTAAGCTTTGCAATAAGGAAGTCTTGACAGCTGTTACTATCCAAATCCTTTTTGGACGCTGTCACGCATCGGGAAATTCCCCTCAGTGTTGTCACGTATCGTTCTCACCAACCACGTTTGTCTTATAAATATCTTGACCTCGCCCTTACTTGCTATAAACACGGTCTGTAAAACTTGTAGGACTTAAACAACAGTGAGCTTGGATTCACTTGAACTCCGAAGCAAATAATATAAACTTCGTAATTATCAGATTTATATTAAAGAAGAAAGCTAGCTAATGTCTCACTGTTATTATTATTATTATTATTATTATTATTATTATTATTATTATTATTATTATTATTCTTTGATATATTACGTTCACAGAAGTATTTTGTTTTTACGTAAAAAAGAGAATACAGTAAACTCGGAAGAAAAAAAAAAAAACTGAAATCGTAACAAAAATTAAATTCAGCAGCTTGCCAGGAATATATTAATCGTTCAGGGGCTGGGCTACGTAGAGTGAATGGTAATTCAGCTCGTTAATAGACCAAGAGTGATGAGCAATTAAGCGTTTATTTTCCTTCTTTCGTAGCTCTAATAAATCACACAGGACCGAGAACAAGAAGAACCAATGCCGTGAAATTTCATATCGAGAAAAACACATTTGAAAGTTTACTTGTAGCTCTTAATCAGTCTCCTTTACACTTAATAAAGAAGTAAATATATAACAATAACATACCACTTAGTTTCTTTATAAGGTCGGTATTCAAAAATGTTTTGCTCTCTCACCGCGGCTATATTTTAAAAGGCCACAGATGATCACCCAGGTTCTCAAGTGCGTTTCTTCTGTCAGTAATGTAGAAATCTTGTTACCCGTCACTAGAACCTAAAAACAATAAAAAACCGTATAACTTCATCTAGAGCCTTTTGTAGTAGTGAAGGTGCGGCGCAGAAGTGTTTCAGAACATGATCCTATCTTATATGAGGAACACGTCACATCCTACACACAACTGAAGAAATTAATGCTATTACAATTATTACAGAATCACAACTGTTTCATGCTGGAAAACGAAACTACTATTCAGCTTAAGTAGTATCGTGTATCTTAATTGCTTAATACATCATCGTTGTCATTACGTAATCAAGCAGTTCTACCCTTGTTTCAGCTGCGCAAGACCCGAACAGTAGACACCCAGGTGGACACTGAGGCGAGAGCGTGGGTGCTGAGCGGCATCCCCAAGGCTACTTCTTGGGTCTCCTCTTCCACCGGGCGCCGTCTGTCCTAACCCAGTACAGGACGAACTAATGAGCTAGAGGTGTAATCGTTGTTATTCTAGTTGTTAGTATAGCGTGGTGCTGTTGTTATTATTATAGTTAGGAATTTTTTGTTTTTTGTATGTATTTTTGTATTTTAGTGTTGTGGAAAGTGATATAGTACAAGTATATACTTCCGTTTTTGTTCTTAATTTCTTCCAAACCATGATAAAATGATGACTATACAAAGATCCACACTTCAGCAAAGAGAGAGAGAGAGAGAGAGAGAGATTCCCTTAGCTCCTCTACACAAAGGACTATTTGAGGGAATCATACTGTCGATTCACTGTTTACTTCCTATGTTATTTCAATACCGATTTACCTGAGAAACCAGACTTTGGAGAAAAGACTTATCCTGTGACCTGTTCCGTTCGCTTCTTAGATCGTCCATTCCTTGCCTCTGTTGTTTATTGCACTGCTTCTTGTGATGGCCACGTGGCAGAGGCAGGATCAGCTACCAGAATAGCTGTTTGGCGACCCACGCAGTGATGCCATTAGAGATATCAAAATTAGCTATTTGTCAAATCATAAGTAAAGGTCTAAATTTTTACCAGTGGATTGGACTTGAAAATCCGCTTGTTACAATTGTGAATTCCAGAATTTTCCCGCCAGACTGATATTAATATCCACGAGATCTGGCCTGTTAAATTGGCATCACTGGAGCTTCGCTGGTCCCACTTGCAAATCCTTACGCATACAAAACAACACAAAGACCACTCTGCCATGAACTACTACATGTTAATATATCAACACCACTTGGATGGCCCATTGTCTGCCTTTTCTAGTGGATTCCTATCCCATGGTTTACCAAATTCTCTTCCCCCATCCTCAACTCTTACAACTTTACTTGTAAACTTAAACTGCAGTGTAGGAGCATCATGTACTGAGAAATCTTGGTGCTATAACTTCCCTATGAAAGACACTCGTCCTTGTATAATCCTCTATGTCAAGACCATCACAGTAGCAGGTTTGTTTTTGACACACTACCAGCCAAGTCAAGAATTAATAGTGATTACCAAAGCCTGTATGATCTTTGGTCGGCCTTGACTGTCCAGGCACTACACACACTGACAGGGCTGACCACAAAGGTAGAGAAGGAAGTCTGTCATCATTTGCAGCTACTCATCGTACCTTCCCGTCACACAAAATCACCTGCGTGGCACGTGTCTGCTTTGTGGATCATAGAAATTAGCTGTTATGTGCATTCTAACACTACATTCTAGTCTCAAGTTGTCTTCAGTTTTTATTCTTTCCTTCTCTTTCTCTTCTTTTCTTAGTTGTCTATCACTGAAGTTTTAAAAACATCTTTAGATTCACTCGGGTTCATAGTACATCCTGCAGCCAACAACTGACTATGTAGCACCAAGACTGATATAGTCATGTTTAAGTTAGTAATCTGATAATTAAAGTAACATGACAAAATTGATATGGAGGTGTAACAAATTAATCACAAGGTAAGTCTAGGCATCAAATGGTTTACAGATTAACTGTTATCTATAAACCTGCTGTCTCACTTTTCAACTAATGTCTAACACTAATGTAAGACATCAATCCAATCAACACAACATCAAAGCCAGGAACAGCAAGCACAATAAACACAGCTTATGATTTTCAAAGACTGAATCCAGTTCACTGTTTACTGTTCATGAATACAGGTATACTTCCGTCAACAAGTTGGGAATACAAACAAGCATTATCTAAAAAAGGAGGTTGTTATCAATAATTGATCACCACATTGTAACCCCAGTAAGGTCACAAACACTCAAAGGTCAGTGAGTGTTACTGAGGCCACACCCAGGTACAAAGATACACTCACTTACTCATTCACAAACACAAACACACACACACACACACACACATACACACACGCAAACACTTGTTGACGTCCCAGGATTAATTGAAGCAAGTCTTGAATTGCTGGAGTAAACTGACTGTGCAAAAGACTACATTTCCTCTAATCCATTAAGTTTATTTTTGGGGAGTAATATAACTAACAAAAATAAGTCCATATAAACTAAGGATTAGGTAATACTACAGGATAAACCCATGGGCAGAATGTAGAAATGAGGTGGTGAAAGTCTGCAGCAATATATCAACTACAAAAGGATGCAACAATGATGACTCCAAATGGATTAGGGGCAAGATAACTGGCCAACTATAAGAGCATGGAAGTAATGAATAGGAAGACTTAATCAGATGCAAATAGTGTCTGGGAAGGAATATATGTAGGTTGTTATGGTCACTGCCTTGGAGGAAGCAGGCAGATGGAAGCAGGTATCAATGGCACACAGGATAAACACGTGATCATTCAATGAATTGGTTTCTGACGTAAATGGATGAAATCTGAACCTGAATCAAAGACTGCAGACCTTCTCTCCCTGCTAAATGAGGTGTTAAATAAATCTGATGTAACTACAAAGAAATGACTGAATGAAACTAATGTTGTACAATTCCATGACTCCTGCAATACAAATTACCATTCAGAATATCACCTTCTTGACTCTAAAATAAAACACCAGCAACACATACAAATATCTCGACCAGATAAATAAGACTCAAATCTTGGATAAAAGTGTTTTCCTATGCATAGCAAAGCAAAGCATCTATGACAATTCTATAAATTAATGTACATCCTCATGCGTGTGCTGAACCGTTTTTATAAATAGTTTACAAAATAATTCTAGTAGTAATAAATGTTATCTTACCTACGTTTCACATACAAACAACCATCACAAGTGGATGAAACAAATGAAATGGAGGAACATGAATTTAAACCTTAAACAGAGTATAAAAAAAATATAGATACTGCTGTCTCTAGTAACCTCTGAGCCACAAACATCAAAGCACTTGTGTGTCTGCTGCTGGATGCCTGCTGAGCAGCCCCAGGGAGGCAGCCTCTGGGCAGTGTCCAGCCCAAAAGATTTTTTGTGGTCAAGTTACCTTCTTTAAAAGAGTACCAAAGAAAAGTGTCACCAGCTCCGGTGAAAATACAAAAATCTAAACAAAAAACATCATTTAAAAACCAATAAAACTGCACACACACAATATTTCCATTTTAAAAATATTGGTCATATGAACATGAAAAAGCAAGGCTTCCTTAACAACTTCTAAGGTGCACTTCATTCCTCTACATAAGAGGTGTGGTCTATGGTGAGTCAGCAGCCTATAGCAGCCCAAGGACTCCTATAAGGGTGGCAGCAGCTCAATCGGGGTGGAGAACTTGAAGTCATCAGGGAAGAGCTCCTTGGCATGAGGGTACATAAGCTTGTAGGATTGCCTGATGGTGACATCTGCCACACCAGCAATGTCACCAATGTCCTTCTGGGTCCTCTTGTCATCAGATGCCTGAGAGGAACACAGACAGGAATCATATAACCAATCATAATCAGCCTTCAAGTCATAACCAACAGCATAAGTCATACAACAGGAGGAGGCAGTAGAAACCTGCCGAAACGATAACTACTCCCAGTGAGGTCTAAAGCACTGTTCAGGGGGTGCTGTGAACTTATCATTAAACCCAGCTGTGACCTCACTGAACATTTCCCTTTGTGTCTCACAACACAAGGGGGCAGTCACAGCCTGCCCTCTAAAGACAACTCTCTTCCTCCACACAAAACTACAAGCACCTAGTAACACACACACACCCTTCACTCAAAAATTTTAAAATCATGGCGACTCCTACACCAGCCTCGGAGTCCCCATCTGGGAAGGGGACCATAAATGTCCCCAGGTCGGACTGCCTTTCTGTCGACGACCCTAAGTGTCTTGACACCCCCCTCAACCTTTTCTTCATTAACTTCTGCAACATTCGCAGTCTAAGATCTAATTTTCAATCTGTAGAACACCACCTCTCCTCTTCTAAACCTCATCTTCTTTTCCTCATTGAAACTCAGGTGTCTGAGGCAACTGACAGTAGCCCCTTTTCTGTTCCCTCCTACTTTCTCTATCCTCATTTTCGATCCAAAGCTGGATGCTGCGTTTATGTGCGCAATGACTTAACCTGCTCCCATGCCCACGCTCTTGAATCTTCCGAGTTTTCCACCATCTGGCTACGACTACAGAGTCACTCTCATACTAAATTTATCTGTGCTGTATACCTCCCACCTAACTCCTCTGACTATAAGAAATTCTTTGACTATTTAACTTCCAAAGTGGAGCACATTCTGACCCTCTTCCCTTTTGCAGAGATCTTTTGCAGATATTCTCAATCATTCATCCCTTTCTCTGGTAAGCTCTGGAACTCCCTGCCTGCTTCTGTATTTCCATCTTCCTATGACTTGAATTCCTTCAAGAGGGAGGTTTCAAGACACTTATTCATCAATTTCTGACCACTGCTTTGACCCTTTTATGGGACTGGCATTTCAGTGGGCATATTTTTTTATTGGATTTTTGTTGCCCTTGGCCAGTGTCCTTCCTACATAAAAAAAACAACAATTCTACACATTTCCATTTCAAGGTAGGTCAAACAATAGGCATCAGTAAAACTTTATACCTATCTGTCTATATACCAAGCCAGGAATCACACATTCATACACACATCACTCACACTCTTAGCTCCATTACCTCATGGTTGAAAGGGATAGTCTTGTGGATCACCCTACTACACCTCAGGAGCTTAGGCATGGCATAGTTGGCCACACACTTCCATAGCAAGGCCCAATAACATAATGAGACTGTTTCTCACCCTACATCTACCTATCTATCTACATCCAAGGTTTGTAATCCCACACAGGATGGCACAGACAAGGTGCCACACATTCCCACACACATTATTCACTCTCAATCATAATGGCCCTCAGTGGAAAGGTAAAGTCTTGTGGCCCACCATACTAACAGACAAGGACAAGTACACCTACCTACCTACGGACACAAACTTCTTTCGCTCCTACATCTAAGAGAATGCAAAGCGCCAAACACCCACTGTAAAGGCACCCAACACCTAGCTACCAAAATACAGCTCCTCACAGACCTACACCTAATGTAAAGAAAGGAGATCCACCAGAAAGGCATCCCAACACCTAGCTACTTACTCCTCCTCACAGTCCTACATCTATTACAAAGCAAAGAACCAAACATGCACCTGAGGCCATATAGACAGCAACAGCAGCCCCTACATAATGAAACTGCTCCCCAGCCAACACCTACCAACCTAAAGACACATACACTCACTGTCCTACACCTAAAAGAAAGCAAAGCAACACACCCACCTGAGAGGCCATGTAGATAGCAGCAGCGGCCACAGAGATAGGTGACCTGCCCGGAACGATGTCCAGATCAACAGCCTTACGGGCAATGTGGGTAGCAGCCTTTTGAGCGAAGGTGGGCAGGCCGAGGTTGGAGCAGAATCGGGACATGAAGTCTCCAGTGGTGATGAGGTCCACCTGTGTCTCCAGCGCTTTCAGGATCAGCTTGAAGCAACGGCCAATCTCCTTCTTGCTGATCTTGCTCACAGCACAAATTTCCTGTGGTGTGTAAGAGGAAATGTCAAGGAAATGTGTTGAGGAGAGTGATACCAGGCACAGTGAGGGAATGGAGGAACACACTCCATGAGATTTTGATAGCTAATGGTGGAAAACTTCAGGATATTAGTGGAGCTCTGAAAGCTGATCTCCATCCACAAATTTCCTGGGGTGTTTAGGAGGAAATGTCAAGGAATCATGCAGAGGAGAATGATTCAAAACAAAATGAGAAAAGAAGGAACACACTGCATGAAATTATGAGACCTGACATCCATCTGGTGTTTGGGAGGAAATATACCAAAACAGTAGAGGAAGAATTATTGCAAAAACAGTGAAAGGATAGATTCTAATAACAGAAATCCATGTCTATGTCATTCAGAAAAAATGCTATTTAATCATTGAAAGTCTGTAAAGAGCTGATACAACAAAATGAAATAATCCTTTGAAGCTCATCTTGCAATTCATCCTTCATGTTACAAGCAGTGTTAGGAGCAAAGAGTAGAGCATGACATTTGCAGACTGGCACAGAAAGTCCAGCACCTTTATATATAAAAAATATCTGTTACCTGGCACTTTGTATTACCTTGAATGTCCTGGGAACACCCTCCTGTCGGCAGGCAATGTAGAGGGAAGCGGAAGCAATGGCGTCATTGCTGCGGCCCTTCAGGTTCTTGCCATCATGCACCTGTGGGAGAGTTACTAATTGAACATCTTGAGAAAACTGGTTGACTCTTCCTGACTGACTCTCTGCCTGACACCAGCAGTAGGGTTACAAAGTAGTCATGAGATGTAGAGGGGTCCTTAAAATTATCTTGGGACTTGAAACTTGAAGAAAAATTGGTTCTCTCTCTGCCTGACACCATCAGTAGAGGATGCAATGTAGTGGCCAAGTGTACAAAGGTTCCTACAATGATCCTGGGACCTGATAATCATTTGGTCTCAGTGTCATAAGGTGCTGTATTTTGTACTGTGTGTCAGGGGTTCAGTCCCTACCCAGGGTACCATTCACTGTGAAAAATTTATCCCATGTCCACATTAATTTCTGTTTCTATGCTGCTCCCCAAAAAGAAGCATAACAGGAAATTACTGCATCAAATAGCAACAAAATCTGATGGAAATTAAACATATTCTGTCCACCTCTCTAATGCAAGAGTTAACCAGTATTCTCAATCATTCATCCCTTTCTATGGTAAACTCTGGAACTCCCTGCCTGCTTCTGTATTTCCACCTTCCTATGACTTGAATTCCTTCAAGAGGGAGGTTTCAAGACACTTATTCATCAATTTTTGACCACTGCTTTGACCCTTTTATGGGACTGGCATTTCAGAGGGCATTTTTTTTATTAGATTTTTGTTGCCCTTGGTCAGTGTCCTTCCTACATAAAAAAAAAAAATAAATAAATAAAATAAAAAAATAAAAAAATAAAAAGGTAGAAATACAACTTGAAAAATAATACTGGTCATTCAATTTCATGAATGTGACTCATCAACAAAGACTTAGTAACTGTAGAATTCACTGCAGATTCTTCATATATTAGTTTACATTTAAATACATCAAGTATTCGGGAGCAAGTAACTGATGCCCTTAATATATGTGACAATAAATATACAAAATGAACAACTTTTTTTGACTCAGAGCGTCACTTTCATAATGCAGTGGATTGTGACTAATGAATAAATGTTAAATTTCATTACATACTTGCCTTATTCTGACTCCACTTTGATTTAACAAGAAGCATCCCAGAACAGGTAGAACTATTCTAAGAACCTTAATAGAAAACATTACTCTTAAAATGATACATCAATGCAATCATGAGGAAATATATAAATCTTTACACAATAGTACTAATACTAGCACACTACAACTGGCTGTCTCTTCCTGCAAGGTTCCTGTACACACCCCGGCTCCCCATCCTCTCCACTCACCTGCTTGAACAACAAGTTGGCTCGGTCCACAATGGTCTTGGGCAGGTTGATCTTGTCTGCCATGTTGCTAATCTCCCTGAAGGCATTGATGAGAGCACGGTCTGAGCTGCTCATCTGTATCAAAAAAGGTCAAAATGATTAATGATAAAATAAAGATGTCTGTTTATCTATATACTTAAAAAAAAGAGAGAACAAAAAGGTGAAAATAACTAACAATACCATAAAGATATACTTATATACTTTACAAGAAAAAAGTGAAAATAATTAATAATACTATAACATACAAACATCTGTCACTTAATAAGAAAGGCTTAGTAATGGTAACAGTAATAGAAAGCTGGTTAGTGAAAGCTGTTATTTGAAGCCTTTACCCTACAAAATCATAAACCCTTATACCAAAACTGGTTAATGAGAGACTGTATTTCACATTTTTATCCTACAACACCACCAAAGCAAGAACATCCCTGAA
This sequence comes from Scylla paramamosain, assembly GCF_035594125.1. Taxonomy (NCBI): domain Eukaryota; kingdom Metazoa; phylum Arthropoda; class Malacostraca; order Decapoda; family Portunidae; genus Scylla; species Scylla paramamosain. Next base: position 2,838,529 of record NC_087172.1, on the reverse strand, counting down.
GGAGAGCTGGTTAAGGAGACACTAATATGATAAAAACAATAAAGAAACAATACAACAAAAATAAAACCTGTTACTTAATATATATATATATATATAACAACACATTAAATTAATAAATCAATAAAAAATAAATTAAATAATACATAAAAAACAGAAAGCAGGTTTACAAGACACTAACATGAGAAAAACCATAAAGAAACAATATAACAAGAATAAAAACCTGTTATTTCAAATCCTCATCCCAAAAAAATTTAAAAATAAAAAAACAATAAATAAATAAATAAACTCACAGATCTGCGGTTCTGGTATTTGGAGTTGCCGAAGCCATCGAAGGAGGCCCCGCCCGCCCCTGGCCCAATGATGGTGGAGAGGTCTGAGCCGTTGAGCAGCGGGTTCTCCGGCCCACCCACACGGGACGGGTCGTTGTTGGCCTTCTCATTGCTGAAGGTCCTCCACTCTGAGCCAACATCTATCACCCTGCAGGGAGTGAGGAAGTGTTTGTTACTGTGTTGGGGCTTGTGGGTAAATATTTGTTATTTTGTTGGAGGCTGTGGAAAAATATTGGTTATTTTGTTCGGGGGTTGTGGAAAATTGTTTGTTACTTTGTTAGGTGTTGTGGAAAAATGTTGGCTATTTTGTTGGGATTGTATATAAATGTTTGTTACTTTGTTGAGAGTTAGGGCATTAGGGAAAATACAGCAATCACCCTGCCAGGAATGAAAGGAGCTTCACTCTTCACCCTGCCAGGAATGAAAGGAGCTTCATTCTTCACTCTACCAGGAATGAAAGCAGCTTCACTCTTCACTGCACCACTTTAAAGCATCCTACTGAAGAAGCTTTACTAATAACAACACACAAAACAACCTTACTTGAAACATCAAATATGTACAGTGAAAACCCAAATAATTTAAAGAACAATAAGACTGACACGTTCAAGACACACTGAGAGGAGGCAGCCCATATGAGCACTGGCTTATGTCATCACAAAGCAATCAGGCCTGGGCAGGTGGCATAAGAGGAGGAGAGGGGGACAGGGTGATGTTTTACCTGTCGCCCACCACAAGGCCACACTCAGAGCAGATCTGGTCACCAGCGCGGTAGTCTTCGATGAGGTGAGCCTCGGGGTGCTGGGGACAACACACCTCCACAAAGCGGCTTCTGAAATGGCACACACAGGAGTTAGGGTCAAATGTGCTGTAGATTATTGGCTTCTGAAATGGCATATGCAGGAGTTAAGATTCTGTGTCAGGTGTGCTGTAGATTACTGCCTCCTGAAATGCCACACGCAGGAGCTAAGATTCTGTGTTTAGTGTGCCATACATTACACTGCAAGGTTATGATGAGGTCATTATATTTGATGTCAAAATTCCAGATGCTCTCAGTTTTTTTTCAGTCCTATGCCAATTGATCTCTCCTTACAAATAAGACAATACTCTCTCATACTTTTAAAAACAAGGCACCAAGCAACAAAGTGGAGTAAATTTTTTGATGCCAGAGACATCACTAAATGGAGCAGTCTTCAAAAGTGTTGTGACCAGTCTCTGTGTCAGTATGTTCAAAAAGAGGTACAAAAACTATGGGTTATGCTCAGAGAAGAGGCACTCTTATGAGCTATATCTTTATAAGTTATAGAGGCATTTTATTAGTTATAAAAGCATCCTTATCAATTATTGAGCTCCCTACCCTCTTCACCATCACTAAAACCTCCTCCCACAGGCAAAGTCTCTCCCAACACTCACCCCTGGTCATTATGGCACACTGAATTATATATGGAATAATGTACACTCAGCTTTCCATTCACTCCTACCATCTCTTTTACAGCACGACTTTGTTACGCTTTTTCACAGCATACTTATATTTGTGTCTAGGCACTTTTGTCAGACACACATACACACACCATATCAACTGTTCCAAGACTGGCACAACAAAGCAATGAATTCCAAATAACAGAACGATACAAACTGGGACTGTCGCCGATGAGGACTCTTGGACACATGAGAAATGAGAAATAAACAGCATTGGCAGATAGATATTATAATATTTGTATAAGTTTCTCTTTGTTATGGTGTAAAAGTTGAATATACAGGTTATGAAGCATGAAAAAATGCTGCTAGATATTAATTTGTAGGTACCAATTGAGGAAACCAAATGGTGCGGAATTACCTCATGAAAAGTTGCAGAATTAACCTGCCGTTCAATAATGGTTTGTACTTAGGAATGGTTAGAACCAGAAAGTTGTAATTACAGCACAATATACCTTAGGATATCCATGATTGTGAAGCCAAAATAGAATAACCTGACATAATTCATTGTAAGGAGGCTCATCCTTAGTGCTTCCAAATAGGCAGTTTCAAAATTTTCTTCAATATCCCATCCAAACTTTACAAGGCCCTGGTTTCAGTTTTATTCTTGAAATAGAATAACAGCACTTGTTAATGTTGAATCCAGGTCTCTGCTCCACATTTAAAGTATGAAACTGGGAAAATAATTCTCTTAACTATTTATGATGAAATTAATAAAAAAAAAGTTACATGGATATACAATTACCCCACATTACAGTAACTCTGTCCATTAACTAATACCGCCACCAACAGACTGATGTATCTGCAGACTTGAGATAACTGAGGACTTCACAGGCTGTTTCTTCTGCTTGCTGGGATAATATTGAAATAATATTAGCATTTTCATCTAGGGGCTAAGTTAGTTAGGCTTTGATTAATGCAGTTCCTTAATTTCACAGCTGATAACTTAAGTGTGTGGCTCACTACTTCAAAAAAGCATCACATCTAGCTGAGGAGTAAACCGTCTGTGTCTAGAAATTAGTAGGCAAAGATTAGTAATACACCCTATCTGCTTCTATCTGTTTGTTCTGCATAAGGTACATAACTCAGCCCTTAGTTCTGCCTAACTCTAACAATGCTTGCAACAGATGGGCATACTACCTGCACACTTGCACTCACTTCACAGACAACCCCCTCTACCTGCTTGACTGGGCAGAGTAACAAGGCAGCCAAGCAGGAAAATAAGGCATTAAGTGTTGAGTGTCCTTATGGGAAATGAGAGAAATAAGTCTAGAAATTAACAGGCTATGGTTATTTCCCTAATCCCTACTTGCTGGACTGGGCAGAGTAACGAGGCAGCCATGCAGGAAAGTGAGATGTCCTTGAGGAAAATCCGGTAATCCCCACTTCCTACTCCATCACAATCACCATATGGGAGCAGCCTCTGTGAGTCACTTCCTTCTATACGCGGCACGCTGGCCTTTACCAACATATTGCTCTAAATCCCACCAAATAACGAAACTAATGCACATACACTAACATAGTTGAGTTTCCTATTACCAGATCCTCTCTCGTGTGTATTTCTAATAACTGAATAACCACAGTAACTAAAAATTCACCATAAAAATTAAATAAACTCTAGAGCAAGAACAAAGGACGAAAAGTTGAGGATGTAGCGAACCGAAAATTTTACTGAGTGCAGCAAAATTCGGAGACACTAGACAACGGGAAAGAAACACGTTCATTATTAGAGAACAAGGACACCTGTGACCCTCAACTCATAGCCAGCCACACCCTTGCCTCTTTGGACGTCATGGCGGCACACTGGGGGTCAGGTCAGGCTCAGGGAAAGGCGGGAAATGGCTCAAATAAAGGACAAAGCTACACTCACTCACCTGCTGCTGGCCATGTTTACCTCGGCTGGGAGAGACAAGTTGCCATGTCGCGTATTATTCCTACTTTTATTATTACGTTTTTTTTTTCTCGTATTTCTGATTTTCTTACTAGTTCTAAATTTAATGACACAAGTTCTTATAATGAATTTTATCAACTTTTTATTGATTTTTTTTAAAGTCTGGAGGCCAGTTCCCATATCGTGTATTATTCCTACTTTTATATATATATATTTTTTTCTCGCATTTCTCATTTCCTAACTACTAATATCAATGTGATCAGTTATTTGCATTGGTATATATATATATATATATATATATATATATATATATATATATATATATATATATATATATATATATATATATGCCTTTTTTTTCTCTCTCTCCTTTCTTCCTTCATTTCTTCCATAATAAATCACATTAATGGCTTATCTTTTATTCAGTATATTTTGTCATATACCAACCTCTTTCCCTCAGATCCATACATGCTCAGATTTCTCTTCTTTCCGTCTTTCATACCTTTATAAATCACCTCCATGGTTTATCACTTAGTTTAAAGGCAAAATAAGGCAGGATGTGGCAAGATAAAAAGGTAACAATAGCTTCGTATATTATGTGATAGACCCTTCCCTCAGATCTTTGTAATACAGATTTCTCCTTTCCTCCTTCATACATCCATAAATCACATCCGCGGTCTATCATTTACTCATTTTAAAAGCAAAATGACAGAATGAGGCAAGGTAACCGTATTCTCGTATATTATATCAACTTCTAACCCAATCCTGAATAATACTGATTTTCTTTTTTTTTTTCCTCCCCCGTTCCTTCAAAAATCACATCTATGGCTTAACTTTTATTGTTTATAGGTGATGTGCAGGATGGTGCAATCGGAATCGGAGAGAAAAAGGGTGGGTGAAGTAGAGGAGAGGAGATAGAAAGAGGGAACGATGGGGTGAAAAGAATGAGGTGAAGGATAGTTAGAGAAAAAAAGAGTATGGGCTTTACCATACTGCTAATTTTTGTATTTAGTCTGCCGAGTCTGCCGTCTCGTCTAGTCTCAGTCTCGGATGGTGCAAGATAACATGGGTTTCGTATGTACAAGTGAAAAATTGAGGTATCTAGCAACTATTCAAGTCAAGTCCGTGCGCTTCCCGACCCTCACGATGTCGCAACACAAAAAGTCCTTTTATCTCCGTAACCTGAATTTGGTGGCTAAAAATGAAAGTATCAATAGGTAACGAGTAATTTTTCTTTATGATATTTTAAGTAGAAGACCTCCTCTACACACACACACACACACACACACACGTACCGCGGTATAGAGAAAACCAACGAATGTAACATTTTTCCATTCTCTCTTTAGGCTGCAAAAAGGACGAAAAAAGGGAGGAGGATAAAAATAATGCGCAAAAAATCTCTTGACAAAGAAGAGAAAGTAAATGTTCAAAAGGAAGCAAGAATTTTAGGTCTTAACCTGAAGTAATGGTGAATTCTCAGGAGGAAAATTAAATGAAAAATTAAAATAAATAAAAACTTGGGTACCCGCTGGCAGTCATCTATTCCGTATGAAGAGCCTATTGACAAGTGTAAATGCCCCGATATCAGCGCCCGTCACCTTATCTTTTCACCTCAACTTACTTCATTCTCTTGTACTTCTTATTTAACTTCTCCTGTCTATCCTTCCCTCTACTATCATTCAATCCATCATACCATCAAACCAACAAGGGCCTGCATTAGCGAAGTTCAGCCTACCCTACCCTACCACAGTAATCATTTGAAATATGTACCTATTCTTCTTGAAAACATCCCAATATTTCCTGCGTAAAGATGAACGTTGCCATGCCTAACGGTTCATTTTTTGCTAGTCAAGAAAAATAATAATAGTAGTAGTAATCAAATATAACTATTCATAATTTCTTTTGAGTCCCCCCTTATTCTGGTGTCAGTTCGCTGGAATTTCATAAAGGCCATTGTCACCGCGCTCCACTACAATATCACTACAAACTTAAGGCGTTATTCTCGTGTGATGTAATTTTTTTTTTTCCTATTCTATAATAATGATACAAAATACTGAAGTACGTTTTGCAATATATATATATATATATATATATATATATATATATATATATATATATATATATATATATATATATATATATATATATATATATATATATATATATATATATATATATATATATATATATATATATATATATATATATATATTTTTTTTTTTTTTTTTTTTTTTTTTTTTTTTTCATTTAATTATGCTTTAGTTATCGTAGTCTTATCGTCAATTATTGCATACCGAGATACGTACGTATGCATTAGAACTTTACTTTGAATATAGTGGCGTGTGAATACTGGAGCCAAAATGTCTGGAAGAAGAGAAAATAAATTAAAAGAGAAGGAAGAAAACAAGAAAACAAAAAACATAGCAAAACAAAAGGAAAGAAAGCAAAGAAAAGTGAAAAAAATAAAAAAAATAAAAAATGCGAAGCGAAAAGAAAGAAAAAGAAAAACGAGGAAACAGGTCAAAGAAAACGACGATGACGAAGACAAGGACACAGACAGAGAGACAAACTACAGCAGGGGCGCGTCTGGGTGGGGGCGGTTCAGCAGATGAAGAACAGGGCCATATCCAAGATAGTTCCCGAGCAGCACCTTGGCGTAATAGAGGTACCCCTCGCTGCCCACCACCTTGCCCATGTTCTCCTCGCCTGAAACACACATCAAATGGCAGTGTTCTCAAATATTCCAGCATTTTGCCATCGTATAAAAGGGTTACTCTCTTCTCCTTCCCCTGTCCTTCTCCCCTCCCTCTCTCTCCCTATCCCTTTCTCCCTCTTTTTCTCTCCCTCTACGCCTCTCTCTCCCTCTCTCACTCTTCGTCTCTCATTCCCAATCTGTCTCCCTTTCCTTCCTCACCCCATCCTTTTTTGTTCCCTCTCTTCTTAACCCTTCCTTTCTTCCTCTCTTCCTCTATCTTTCTCTCTACGTCCTCTTCCCTATCTCACTCTCCTCCCTACCTTCCCCATTTTTCTCTCTCTTCTCTCATTCCTTCTCTGTTTCTCTCCCTTTCCTACTCCGTCTCATTCCTTCCTTCCGTCTTTCTTCCTCTCTCTCTCTCTCTCTCTCTCTCTCTCTCTCTCTCTCACCGAAGAAGTAGAAGGCGGTGATCCTGAGGGTGGCGGCCACAACAGTAAGGAGGAACACCTTGAGGGCGGGGGCCAGCATCGTCACGAACACCACAGATACAACTGAATAGAGGAACCCCAGCCAGGACACTTCCCCGCTCCTACCCAGGCTGTCCTGCAGGGGAGAGAGAGAGAGGGAGTGAGGGAATTTGGGGAGAAAAGGAGGAGTGAAGTGGGGGGGGGATGGCAAGGGATGGGAAAGAAGAGTAAGGATGGGAGTGAAGAGAGAGAGAGAGAGAGAGAGAGAGAGAGAGAGAGAGAGAGAGAGAGAGAGAGAGAGAGAGAGAGAGAGAGAGAGAGAGAGAGAGCGAGAGAGAGAGTGTTAATATTATGATTCGTCTTTGTTGCTGTTTTCTTTTTTTGTTTTTCTTATTTTTTTTCATACTTGTGAGTTAGAATCCCACTCATCACTCGCCACATTCCTCACACTCATTTATTCCTCTTCCTCACTTCCCACTCACCACTCACCACTGACACACATTCTCTCTCTCTCTCTCTCACTCGCGCCCCCTCACCAGCAGACGTGCCCAGGAGTGGTTTTGGGACAGGAGAGTGAGGGCGGCAGTGAGCAGAGGTGATTGGCCCCCTGCTGCCGCCGCCACCGCCGCCTGAGCCTCACCGTTACTCTGGGGGAAACAAAGAAGAACGGATATTGACGAAGGAAAAGAGAGGGGGAAGCGAAAAGGGAGAGACGAGAAGTTGAGTAAGGAAAAGGAGGAGAGAAGTTCTAGAAAGGAAAAGAAGGGGATGTAAAATAAAGAGAAATTAACAAATAAGGGAAAGAAACGTAAAAAAATTAAATAGAAAAGATGGGGAGTAGAAAAAAAAAAGGAAAAAGAAGCGACAGTAAAAGGGGGAAGGGAAAGTAAAGGCAGGAAATAAAGGGGAAGTAAAACGAGAAATAAAGGGAAGTAAAATAAGGAAATAATTAGGAAATGAAAAGGGAAAAGGAAATGTAAAGTACGGAAAAAAGTGGAGAAGAAAAGATGGAAGATGGGAACAGAAAAAAAAAAGGAAGACAGGTGGAATTTACGAGGGAAAAAAAGGGAGATGGATATGAAAGTAAAAAAAAAAAAAAGAGCGGGGAAGTAAAGATAGAAAAGGGAAAAGCAAAGTAATGAAAAGATAGGGAATAAAAAACAAAACAAAAAAAAAAAAAAGCTAAGAAAGAAAACGGGAAAAGATGTTGATGAATTTTCAAGGGCGCATTTATAATTCTACAGGCAGCTCCACACGGAAATAAATAAATAAATAAATAAATAAGTTAAAAAATCCACTGACTTTTGGGACCGTCACCTCAGCAAGCCTTTTTTTTTTTTTTTTTTTTTTTTTTTTATGAATTTGTTGGCTTCGGTCGGTGCGAGAGTCACAAGCGTTTCAGAGTGCGGGGAGTCTAAACGGTGCTACTGTTGTCTTCGGGATGAACATTGCACCGTAGAGCTTCCTCGGACACCACCAACAGCACCATTAATAACAGCAACAACAACAACAACAACAATAACAACAACAACAACAACAACACGAACACGAAATCAACTGCTGCCGTTAGAAAAGAATAGTGCTTTACTTGCTTGTCCTTCACGCACAAAAACTTGCTAGATAAAGATAATTTGGAAGATTATTAACACACACACACACACACACATACATGAAAAGAGTACGGAAAAAAAAAAGAAATGCTACTACACGTCACATCTACGTTAATACAAAAATATACTAATAAAATGCAAAAACAGAGGAACAATACCAGAGCGAAAAAAAAAAACAGTAAAAACGTTACTTAAAACGCATTAAACGACACACACACACACACACACACACAAACACACACACAGCCAACAACCAAACCTACACACCACATCTTAACTGTTTAACTCCTACCAACACCATACCAGCTATTTCAGTAACGCCACTTGATTTAACCAAACCAAACCAAACTACCTCCCCTTAATCACCAACACTTACATGAAACCCTGGACGCATTCAGTGCTATAGTATCTTTTGTATAAACATTTACAGCTTTTCGACTTTTTTTTTTTTTTTATCAAAGATTCTATACCAAAATCTAAATCAAGAATGAATATAAATCAAAGAATCTAAATCCAGAGGAGATCTAACTCAAAATACGAGTACTTCGTTCGCCAGAGAGAGTAGGACGTGATTTAAAATATTTACCACAAAAAATAAATGAATAAATAAATAAATAAACATATGCAAGGATCCATGACAGACTAGCACTCCCATCTTGAAATGCCTTGTTCTCTCATAATAACCACTTCCAAAGGCCACAGAGACGACCACTCACATGTCCGTGGGTGTTTCTTCCACAGATGATGCGTAATCTTTGTCAAGCTACCACCAGCATCACAGAAAACACTTTGAAAACAGCAATAACTTTAAATAAACGTCGTAAGAAGCATCCAAGATTAGACACAGGAACAGGAAAAGATGACGTGACGACTAACAAGCAACAAAGGATTATATTCTGACACACTTTTGCGCTGCACCTCCCACTGCCTTCAAAAGGCTTTTACATAGTTGAAATTACGTTTTTTTTTTTTTTTTTTTTTTTTAGGGTGTTTTATGGTTCTAGTGTCAGTAATAAGATTTTTGCATTATCAACAGGGGAAACACTCTTGAGAACCTGACTGATCATCTCGGTAGTCTTTGAAAATAGTCGTGGTGAGAGAGCAAAGCGCCTCTGAACACAGGCAAATTACTCCTTACCATTTCTGAGGTCCCTTCTCCTACCCAGACCCGTGTGACTCTCCTTCCTCCAGCTGGGGCGTCTCCCGGGCTTTGAAGTCTCACTAGATCGAACGAAACGAGCGAATCCGCCATTGCTTCAAGGACTGGCAGGCTGACTGTCTCATTTAGTTGTTGTTGCTTCGGATTCGAGTCTCGTTTAAGGATTTTTATTAAGCATGGATGAAAGCGGGTAGTTGTGTTGATGTTCATATGTTCTGCAATGTAGGTAAGCAGGTGAAAAGATAAGATGATTAGGAATAAGAAATGAAAAAATGATAGTTACTCGTAAAATGCTGTTTTGGAGTAGATGAAAAATATGATTTCTACTCGTTTTTTTACAATATTTTTTTCTTTACTTTGCTCGTTTATTTATTTTTTTCCTTTATTGTCTTTGCTTGTTGGCTTTCATTTCTTTCGTTTTCTTTGTTCCTTTCTATTCCTCACTCTCAGATAAAATCGACACGAGACAAACCCAACACTAATACACTAATAACAAGAAAAATACAACTAAAATAACTTTCAACAGAGCTTAACAAGACAGCCTAACAGTCTCTCATAGCTTCCAGCACTGACCAGACACAACCAGACAAATCTACGAAACGATACAAGGATCTCAAAACAACGTGGTGTTATGATACATGGTTTATTTTGAAATATATTAACATGAATCGTCTCTGCTGCACTGACTTCCTAGCCGCTTACTTTAACACCGCACCGTTCTCCTGCTTTTACCGCCGCTACTGCTGTTGTTACTGTTGTCGTGTGTACGCAGGAAAGGGGAAATTATAAACATATAAATAAATAAATAAATAAAGTTTGTGTGAGTTATATGATTTATTCCTCTAGATTTTTTTTTTTTTTTTTTGAGTTTCTATGAAGCATTACTGTAGTAGTAGTAATAATAGTAGTAGTGGTAGTAGTAGTAGTAGAAGTAGTAACATCATCAGTTGTTTGAAGCAAGACAATATAGTTTAGTCACCCATTCAACTATTTATTTTCCTTGGAAGCTTTTGAGGTAAAACTAAAGAGAAAAAAAATGTGGTTCTCCTTAAACTGAACGTACTGTAAATAGATAGATAGATAGATAGATAAATAGATAGATAGATAAATTGACAGACAGACAGACAGAAAGACAAATAAACAAATAGAAAGATAGAAAGTTAGGTTTGTTTTATTTATTTATTTATCATTATTTATTTATTCATTTTTTTTTTTTCAGTGAACATATTATTCAATCCAACACAACACCTAGCAAAGGAGAGAAAGGGTTTGGTTCGGGAGAGAGGCAGGAAAAAGTCCATTATAGAATACTTGAGAGAAAAGAGGAGGTAAGGGAGAAAGAGAAAATGAGAAAAAGGGAAAAAGGAAACAATTATAAAACAGCCTTAAAGTCTCCAACATGAAATGGAATGTTTGAAAAGGACTTAAGAAGGTATCAGATTTTACTTTATATTTCTCTGGCACTGTGATAATGATAGAATAATTTAGTTTCTCGTTCAGTTGAGATCAGCCACTCCGGCTATTTTTGGGATGAGGAACGTTAGGTTAGGTTTATATTAGTTTATGTTATGTTAGGTTAGACTCGAGTGTTGTCCTATCTAATCTAAGTTGGCATAAAACACACACACACACACACACACACACACACACACACACACCTGAAATGATTAGTTTACTGCTAAGTTAGTTTTTGGTCATGTTAAGTTAGATTAAGATAGTTTTACCTAAATTAAGCTGATCTAATCTACCACGTGGGTAATGTTAGATCTTTAGGTTATTTAATCTATCCAAATCTAACCTAACCTAACCTAACCTAACCTGCACTTAGTCCATCAATCTACATCTAACCTATCCCATTCTATCCTTACTTAACCTAATCTAGTTTTACCTAATCTAACCTAACCAATAATAACCTAACCATACCTATCCTAACCTGTACCTAAGCTATCCTATCTTATCGTATCCTATCCTTATTAATCTAATCTAACCTAACCATTAATAATCTAACTTGACTTAACCTAACCCACCTAACCTATCCCAACCCAACTTATTCCGTGTTATCCCAAAAATCACTAGTCTTTGCGTAACAACATTTTGAGCTAACCGTGTACCCACTCCAAGCTCTGAACTCCAGCTTATGAGTGTAGACAAGCGAGGCCAGTGCGTTAACAGAGGACTAGAATATTCAGAGGAAGAATATTCAGACCCTTTCTCCGCGATAAGCAACAATGTACAACACTGAAGATACTGTACAAAGTCTTTTAAAGCACCCATGAGACGGAGAAAGGGATGAAAGGAGTAGGTTGTCCAATGTTTAACAAGTGTGATGATCAATGGCTGTAGTACAATAAGAAATGAGTGGTTCGTGATTAAGGAAACACGTGTTATAGAGGAAAAATAAAGAAAAGAGTAAATAATCCAATGTTTAGCTAGTGTGATGCTCGGAGATGGTGTGGAATAAGAAAGAGTGGTTTGTAATTAAGGAAATACGTCAACTGAGGGTGCGTATGAGAAGAAAAAGGGAAAAGGCTTGTATTGAAATAAATTTGGAATATAAAGTAGTAATGAGGTGCTGTTTTTGTCATTTACGTTCTGTTTTATTGAATTATTGTAAATTCTGCGCCGATAATTTTATATGAAGCTAATTTACCCTCATTATGTTTTATTCAGTCCTTATATTTGTTGTGGTCTATAAAACTCAATCTACCAACAGCAGGGACGAGGTACTGGAGTCATTCTTACTTCCTCTGGACTTGTACTGGTCGCGTGACAGGGAGCCGCGCACGGTCCAAGGGATTCCAACAGACCTTGAAGCCGAGGCGACGTATGACTCTGTAGTAATTCACATGTGACGCCCCTTGTGTGTTACCGCCACGAAGGCCTTGCTTTCATTTACTATAGCACGCTTTCCTGTGTAGCTTTGTTGTTGTTGTTCTTGTTAATGATGATGATAATAATAATGATAATAATAATAATAATAATAATAATAATAATAATAATTATAACAATAATAATAATAATCTGGGACATTCCCTGTTCGTGCGGCTCTGCCAGCGCCTCCCCTCGCGCTCGTGACATGCAAAATACGGTACATGTTTCCAATGGTTTATTGTGAGACGTGTCGTTCAACAGGGACCGCGGCCCCACTGGCACACCTGACAGGATTGTGGCGTCCATCCCAGGCACCGGCGGGGCGAGGAAGCATCGACGGGACTGTGCGGCGGAGGAACACGAGGATCATGCACCCAGGGGACTGTAGGGCCTGTATCTGGAGAGAGGGGAGCCTCAGGGGGAGATAGGGGAGGCCACGGTGTGAGACAGCTGTTGCGAGGGGAGGAAGTGTGATGCAGCCTGGCAGGGGCGCGTCAGGCCGGAAGGGGAGACGCCTTCACTGCGAGCGGAAGGCAGGAGGTCTGAGAGGAGGCGAGGCTGGGGCGACCCCGCTGCCCCATCGCCGAGGAAGGCCGCCCCGCCAGCGTCCGATGGGGGCGACTCGAGGTCCTGGAGGCGGCGGGGCGTGAGTGGGGGGTCACCGAGTCCCTCTTCCAGGCCAGGCGGCTCAGGGGCGGGGACTGGGAGGGGCAGGGGCGGAGCTTCTCCCAATGGGCGGGGCATGACAGGCGTGAAGGCGGAGACGGAGCCGGGGCCTAGAGCGGCAGTGAACTGGTAGAGTGCCAGTGCGGAAGGTGGCACCGGCCCGCCTGTGCACGGCGACGAGGACGAGGTTGACGACGAGGGCGAGGGCGAGGAGGAGGAGGAGGAGGTGGAAGCGGGGGGTAAGAGGCCCTTCGCCCTGGCCTCACGATCTCGCCTTTCACGTGCCCTCCGATTCTGGAACCAAATCTTTACCTGAGGGAGAGAAAGGCGAATATGTTACTACTCCTGATATTCTCTCTCTCTCTCTC